>NC_086118.1:45511107-45811107 GCF_963921235.1 Mobula hypostoma | reverse complement strand
TTTGCTGAGATTGGAGGACCTGAATTATAAGGAACGATTAACCAGGTTAGAACTTTATTCCCTAGAATTTAGAAGGTTGAGGGGAGATTGGATAGAGGTATACAAAATAATGAGAAGTATAGATAGGGTAAATACAAGCAGACTTTTTCCACTGAGGTCGGGTGAGACTACAACTGGAGGTCATGGGTTAAGGGTAAAAGGTGAAAAATTTTAAGTGAAACATGAGGGGAAATTTCAGAGGGTGGTGAGATTGTGGAGCAAACAGCCTGTGCAAGTGGTGGATGCAATTTCAATTTCAATGCTTAAGAGAAGTTTGGAGAGGTACATGGATGGGAGGGGAATGGAGGGCTATGGTCTGATTGCAGGTCAATAGGAGCTTAAATGGTTTGCCATGGGCTAGATGGGTTGAAGGGCCTGTTTCTGTGCTGTAGTTTTCTATGACTTTATATGGACAATGTACAGGCAGATGAGACAGTTTAATTCAACATTGTGTTTAATGCAGACATTGTGGTTTGAATTGTCTGTTTTCGTGTTGCATTGTCCTTTGTTCAAAACTACATAGGCTAGATGACTGGGGATGTTTGGGAGCAAAAGACTAATTTTTGGAAGATTAAGGAATTGAAGCAGTGGGGAACTTGCTCTGAAGACTGATAATGCAAAGATAGGTGTGTTAGCAACTTATAAGGAAGATTCACAGATTCTGCAATGAGATAAAAGGTAAGCAGGCAAAAACTTGGCACATGAAGTGTAGTATTGGGAAGATATGAGGTGACCTACCTTTGAAGGAAAAATGAAAGACAGCAGATTAATATTCTACCACACACTAACATACTATGGGCAATATACAGTGGCCTATTAACCTAGCAATGTTCTTCCAACTCTCAAAGAAAATTTATCTTCACTGTCATTTTCTAATCACTTGAATCATTTCCACGCCTTTGATACAAATTAGGATAAAATATTAAAGTGAGAGTTAGGGTTAGTGGTGGTGCATGGCCATTCTTAGTTGGTGGATTGATTTGTCTGATTAATTCCAATAACAAATGAGAATCCCACAAGCTAGATTAAATGGACAGAATTTCCTTCTGGGCTCCGTTGACTCTCTGCATACAAATGGTTTCCATACTTCGGAAAGATTCTTGTTAAGAATCTTGTTTATGTTCTTGAATTTCTACTGAAACTCTTTTGCAGATTGACTGTCTTGAACTGGTATGATGGAACACTGTATGATGGTTTCCACCGATGCTGAGTTCCTTTAGCATTTTGTGTGTTTTGCCCTGATGGAGTACGGCATGAAACAGCAGCTTACAAAAAGAAAACTTAAAGCAATTCCTCGAAATATTTAAGAGTGGACAACTGTGCAACTGTAAAATGATAGGCACTTTAATCTGTCTATCAATCTATCACTAGTGGGGAAGCCTGTTGATAATAACTAATAATTAGATGCAAATGATTTGTAAAACTGGTAATTGCTGATTGGTTTATTATTGTCACATGTCCTGAGATACAGTGAAAATCTTTGTTTTGCATGCCATCTATACAGTTCATTTCATCAGATCAATACACTGAGGTAACACAGAGTGCAGAATATAGTGTTACAGTTATCAGGCAGATGACAAGGTGCAAGGCCATGATGTTTTCGATTGTGAGATCAATACTCTATCATGTCATATAAAGGGACAACTTTAATGACAGGGTGATAGAAGCTGTTGTTGAGCCTGCCGGTATGTGCTTTCATGCTTTTGTATCTTCTGGTTGATGAGACTGGGGAGTGAAGAGGGAAAGGCTAGGGTAGGAGGTGTTCATTTCTCATGTTGGGTGCTTTACCAGGGCAGCAAGAAATGTAGGCAGACTTCCTAGAGGAGAGGCTGGTTTCCATGATGTGCTGAATGGTAGTTTAGATTAGATTAGATTATGAGGACACACAGTCCTCTTTTATTGTCATATAGTAATGCATGCATTAACAAATTATACAATATTCCTCCGGTGTGATATCACAAAAACACAGGACAGACCAAGACTGAAAAACTAACAAAACCACACAATTATAACATGTAGTTACAACAGTGCAACAATACCATAACTTGATGACGAACAGTCCATGGCACAGGAAAAAAGTTCAAAGTTTCTCAAAGGTCCCACATTTCATGCAGACGGGAGAAGGAAGAAAACTCTCCCTGCCATGCCTGACCACGGTCCGACTCTGAGTCGTCCGAAAACTTCGAGCCTCCGATCAGCCCTCTGACACCGAGTACTGAGCACCATCTCTGCCGAATGCTTCGACCTCAGCCTCGGTCGTCAGCAGCAGGCAAAGCCGGGGATTTTGGGGCCTACCCTCTGGAGATTCTCAATCGCACTGTAACAACAGCAGCGAACCAGGCATTTCAGAAATTTCTCCAGATGTTCCTCTGCTTCTCACGTCTGTCTTCATCAAATCTGAATTGTCCACAGCCCCCTATTTAACAGATATGATATCATTTCACCGGAGAGCTGCGCGCGCTGTGTTGTGCTGCCATCTTCTCCTCCCGTTTGTAGATAGATTGAGGATGGCTTTCATTTCCAACTGGTTCTAGCTTGAGCTGGCTGGGGTAATAAACCGAGAATTCTTTTGAAAGTTCATTAAAACTGAGCAAACACCACAAATAAAATATATGTGCTCTTCAAATAATGTAATGTAAAATATAGGCATTTCCTGGGTTAATGTGATCTCTCCATAAATTGATAGCTCTGTAAGTCAGTTACCCATATCAGATTGCTCCAAATACACTTTCTTTAACTGTTAAATTTAATTAAATAATCATCATAAAAACATCCAAGAATTAAACCAGTGGAATATATTCTATATCCATTTACCAGGGGTAATTAATAAGTTTGTGGCCCAAGGTAGAAGGAATCAATTTTAGAAAAACTAGCACATTTATTTTTCCTGTATTTACACACTTAGTCCAGTGGTCGTGGAGCATACGGATCCCTTCTTTGTAGAAGTCGGCGTCTTGGACATCCAGAAAGTGGTCCACTGCAGGGGTGATTGATAAGTTTGTGGCCCAAGGTAGAACGAGATGCGTTATTAACTTCAAACTTTTTGCATTTTCACTCAAAGAGTTGAACTGCACGTGCATGTAACATGAGTGATATAGCTCATCTCCATCTACCTTAGGCCACGAACTCATCAATCATCCCTGCTGTGGATCTACAAAGAAGGGATCCGTATGCTCCACGATCGCTGGACTAAGTGTGTACATGTAGGAGGGGAATATGTTGAAAAATAAATGTGCTAGGTTTTCTAAAATTGACTCCTTCTACTTTAGGCCACGAACTTATCAATCACCCCTTGTATTAATGAACACCAGGAAGCACACAATAAATTTCTTGTTGCCTCGGTAAAGCAGCCAGCATAATTAAAGACTGCAGCTACCCAATACATTCTTTCTTCTTCCCTCCCAACACCCCATCGGACAGAAGATACAAAAACCTGAGAAAACCTACCACCAGGCTTAAGGATAGCTTCTACCTTGCCCTTTTAAGACTATGCAATAGTTCTCAGGTATAATAAGATAGACTCTTGACCTCATGGTCTACTGCATTATGGACATGCACCTTATTGTCTTCTTTTTCTGCAACTATAACTCTCCATTCTGTACTCTGTTACCTACCTCAATGCACTGTTGTAATGAAATAATCATGTATGCAGGACAAGTTTTTTGCTGTGCCTCAATACATGTGGAAGTAATAAAATGATTTACCAATTTATCATTATTATTATTATAATGAACTTGAACATGCTTTAAAAACATATGGAAGAATTTGCATAAAGTCAGACCTTTCAAGTCAAGTTGAAGGTATTGTCATGTGCACAAGTACGGTGAGGTACAGGTACAATGAAAATCTTGCTTGCAGGAGCATAAAAAGCATGCAGAGTCAAACAACACAGCCCGACACTACACATAAATTATAGAAAACAGTAAAGAAAAAAAAGTCTGTGTAAAACGACATTAATGTAACAAAAGAACACAACTGGAGACAATCCATGGTAGTAAGATGGTCCGTAAGTCAGGTCACACATTAACCAGGGAGCCCTTGTATGTAAAAATGACACTTGCCTTTTTCACAGCTTTAGTCCTCATCTGGTTCCTCATCTAGTTAGAGCCGGGGAAGGTAGTGCTGATAAGCTCCAACTACCTATTAAGTGCTTCCAATGGCATGTGACTCAAATAGTCTCTGACGATCAAGGCCTTCATGTGTGGCTTAGCTACTTAGCCTGGCAGAACCGTTTAAACTGAGAGAAGAAAGAGCAAAGGTGGGTTGCTGATGCCTTAAAACCAATCGCTTTGGGCAGGTGGGGTTCATCACCCGTGGCTGGCAGTTCATCTAAGAGGAGAAAAGCTCTGATAAACTTCCACTACCTTGCGGCTATACCCACTCAAGCGAAGGCTTCAGAAGTAAACCCTGAGAGAAAAAATCCAGAGGTGGAGTCCTTAAGGCAACCCTGTGTTGAGTTCAACGTTGACTGGCAACGCCACTGGTGCCAACTGGATCCTTCGGATCCATCATTTTTGTGGAGAGGGGTAGCCTGCTTGCTCTCCATATCATACTGCCCTGGCTTTCATACCACGCAGTCAGCTAGGATGCAACATTTGTGGTTGACCAGGACAAACGGAGGGCTGCAAAAAGAAACGAATCCTCATCTGTAACATGACACCTCTTCTTGTGTACCTCTCTCTGATTTTGTAGAGGTGATAAAATTGCCAATGTTTGTCCTAAACTAATCCAAAAAACACACCTGTGGCAATTTGATCAAGACATCCTCACAAATAAATGTGCAAAATCTTGCATCCCATTTGTCTGGAATGAGTTGTTGGCCTGTACAAGAAATACTTGATATTCAAACATTAACAGAATTGGAGGGTAAAATAATTAAAATTATCAGCATGATGAAACGCTGACAATGAATTTACCACTTTTAAGGCATGACCATGATAGGACCAGAAACATCCATAATTTCCTTGTTTTGGTATTGATTTGAAAATTGTTGGTGTTATTGTCACAGTGCAGGGTTACAGAGAGGAACTTCATTTGTGTAAACAAGTTCTACAGGATTTCCTTTCAGCTTACAGCCTGTTTGTAAAGTTCAGCGCAAATCCCCCTGGTGCCGCAAAGCATACTGGGATAGAACTTTTAGCTCAGTTTTGGCCAAAGTTGGCTCACCATGGGTTAAGCATTTCTTGTTGGAAGTACCTTCATAAATTAAAATAAGTCACCAAATTTTAAAATACTGTATGGCTGGTAGTTTCTTTCAACCTGAAAGAACCAGTTTAATTTCAGAGCCTCCTCAGTGCCTACAAACAAGCACAATTAGTGGAAAATTTAAATGGTGACTACTTCACCCTGGGGCCTGGAAAAGTTTGTGGGCAGGGCCAGCCTCCATCTTCCTGTCCAGAATTTTTTAACTAATGCAGAAGTTTGTGGAAACTCATTTTGTGATGAATTTGATATGAGCTTTGACTTTTGCAAATTTTGTGTGGATTACGATAAATTTAGCTTTCTGGTCCAAAATAAACAGTGTAAACAGGTGGAAACTAAATATTAAAACCATCAATAAACACATAAATAATTTAAAACATATAAAATGAAGAGAAATAATCAACAATCTTACCATCCCCTTTACCTAATCCTGTGACCTAGAATCCCCACTGATGTGAATAGGGATTTTGGATGCAGTCTCAGGTGCAGAATATAAGAGGTGACTCTCCAGTGTAACTCCAGGAAATCTCAGCAAGAATGCAACATTTCAGACCAAGTCCTTTCATCAGGCTTGGACTCGGCAAACTTTTCTTGCTTCTCTTCAGTTGCATCTTCACAGAAAGAATGGGCACTGTCAAGTCTTTTAAATCTTACTACTTTTTCCAGAGCAAGTGCTGAAACCTAACTCTGGAATTCAGAATGAAAGGGGTCCTTGTAGAGACGTATACAATTATGTAAAGAATAGATAAGATAGAAGCAGGAAAGTGAGTCCAGAACTAGGGGACATAGCCTGAAGATTTGGGGGAATAGTTGTAGGATAGAGATGAGGAGAAACTGCTTTTCCCAATGAGTAGTGAATCTGCCAACTTCTCTGCCCAGGGAAGCAATAGATGCTACCTCATTAAATATATCTTTATGACACAATTTGTTAAGAATTTTGCATAGCAGGGGAATTATGGGTTATGGGAAAAATATAAATGGGTGGTACTAAGTTCATGGGCAAGTCAGCCATGATCTTATTGAATGGTGGAGCAGGCCTGGAAAAGCTAGACGGCCTCCCCTGCTCCTATTTCTTATGTTCTTATGACCAGAGTTTAAATTTATACTTTATACTTTATTGTCGCCAAACAATTGATGCTAGAACGTACAATTATCACAGCGATATTTGATTCTGCACTTCCCGCTCCCTGGATTACAAATATTAAATATTAAAAATTAGTAAATATTAAAAATTTAAATTATAAATCATAAATAGAAAATAGAAAAATGGAAAGTAAGGTAGTGGAAAAAAACCAAGAGGCAGGTCTGGATATTTGGAGGGTACGACCCAGATCCGGGTCAGGATCCATCCAAGGACAGAAGATTGGTTTGTGTGAAATGCTGCGCCGTGTTCACGATCTTCTGCAGCTTCTTCCAGTCTTGGACAGGACAACTTCCATACCAGGTTGTGATGCACCCTAGAAGAATGCTTTCTACGGTGCATCTATAAAAATTAGTGAGGGTTTTAGGGGACAGGCCAAATTTCTTTAGTTTTCTCAGGAAGTAAAGGCACTGGTGGGCCTTCTTGGCAGTGAACTCTGCTTGGTTGGACCAAGTCAGGTCATTTGTGATATTGACCCCGAGGAACTTAAAGCTTTTGACCTGTTCCACTTGCGCACCACCGATATAAATTGGGTCGTGCGGTCCACTACTCCTTCTGAAGTCAACAACCAATTCCTTCGTCTTGCTGATGTTGAGGGATAGGTTATTGTCTTCGCACCATGCCACCAGGTTCTTAATTTCCTCTCTGTACTCAAACTCATCATTACCCGAGATATGGCCTACAATTGTTGTGTCATCAGCAAGCTTATATATTGAGTTTGATGGAAACTTGGCTACACAATCATGGGTGTACAGTGAGTACAGCAGGGGGCTGAGTACACAGCCTTGTGGGGCACCGGTGCTCAGAGTGATTGTAGAGGAGAGCTTGTCCCCTATTTTTCCTGCCTGGGTCCTGTCTGTGAGGAAGTTGAAGATCCAGCTGCAGATCTGAGTGCTAAGGCCCAGGTTCTGGAGCTTAGGAATCAGTATATTTGGAATGACGGTATTAAAGGCAGAGCTGAAGTCAATGAAAAGGAGCCTTACGTATACATCTTTATTCTCCAGGTGTTCTAAGTAGGAATGTAGACAGGATGCTGGGGTTCTATTGAGTCAAATCCAGACCAATCCATTCATTCCCTGTGTTGTCAGAATTGTATGGATGGAACACAACCCAGATGAAACTTGCTTTCTCAGTTCTTGGATGAGAAGTTAAACCAAGTCCAATTAGTTATCAAGACTAATTACATCTGAACCCTCTTAGGATCTCAAGGCAATTCACAGGAGTTTTCCCAGTGTCTTGGCCAATACCTAGTCCTCAATCAACATTACGAAAACAAGGACTATCTGGTTATTATCACCTTCTTGTGGGAAGCTGCTGTGCCCAAATTACTTGCAGAGTTTAATATATTAAATCAGTGACTACATCAGATATGGTTCATTACCTGCAAAATACTCCAGGACCTCCTGGAAAGGTTACAAAATACATTATATAAATGCAAATTAACACACACGCTCAGCAAGTTAGGCAACATCCATGAAGGGAAATGAACAATCAACATTTCAGACCAAGTCCTTTCATCAGGCTTGGGCTCAGCAAAACTTTTCTTGCTTCTCTTCAGTTGCTGATTCCTCCAAGGCTCAGGAACCCAGGCCCTCCTGCAAGAAATTAAGAAGGTTCTTAACGATGGATAAGTTGTTAAAACTCATAAACTCTCAAACTCAAACCTCAATCTCCTTCCATTGCTAACCCCACCCAACAAGAGAACAAAGTCAAAGTCGAGTTCATTGTCATATGCACAAGTACCTGTATGCGCAGGCACAATGAAAATTTTGATTGCAGCTGCATAGCAAGGCACACGGCGTTATGTAAGCAGCATTGACAAGAAAAACAGCTGATATTTCAAGGCAAGACCATTCTCCGGGACGTGTGTGTGTGTGTGTTACTCTGGACTTCTAATATCTGCAGAATATCAAAGTTCAAAGTAAATTTATTATGCCACCATATACAACCCTGAGATTCATTTTCTTTCACTCATTCACAGTAAATACAAGAAACACCATAGAACCATTGAAAGGTTGCACCCAATAGGCCTGTCAAACAACCAATGCACAAAAGGCAACAAATTGTGCAAATATAAGCAAATGAAATAATAATAATAATAATAAAATATATGAAAAATATAATAATAAAACACCAGAAATATGCAGAATTAAAAGAGGGAATTGAAAGACTATGGAACATAAACAGGGTATATATTGTCCCGATAGCAATACCTACAACTGATATCATCACAATAGCAGTAAACAATTAGGGCTACACAGCAATATCTATGTAAATCTCCAGAAAGGGATAATATTAAACACCACTAGAATAGTCCAAAAGTTCCTAGCAATTGAGAAATGACCGTTCTTGGCTATGCCCACACCTCAGGTTTTACCAGCTTGAGCTGGCAGAAGAATAAGCATTAATAACTTGTGAGGGGCTTTCTGTTCCACCACCAGTTTGCAAATGGATAATGCTTTGCAGATATGCATGGCAAGTGGGAAATAAAATACTACACATGGCAACTAATCACCACTCATTTAAATAATCACAATATACAAATGTTTGTAACTACTGAAGAGCAGAAAGGATGCTGTAAGAGTATGAAAGGATGTAAAGAACAACCGATAATAGATTCAGTCATTCTAAATGAAGCCTGGTGGAAAAGCAGAGAACTTTCACCTTGTTATATTGACTCTTTGATTCTGTCCCACATTCATGGTCTTAATATATATGAACAACACCAGTACTAGTGAAATTCCTACATCTGATGAAGCATTGGCATACTATAATCACCCTATCTACTAACAACCAAAAAAGAACAGCCTCTGTTATCAAAATAAACCGAGGCATTTTGCAAGGCAGCCCACTATATTTTGCCTAGCTTTAAACCCGTTCTCTAATTAATGAACTGAACAAAAATGGGTGTCAAATCAGAGACAAAAAAAAATTATACCTTGATACCTTCCCCTATATCGCTGTGTTTTCGCGTACCTCTCATAGCTTTCTATACATGGATGATTTGAAATTGTATGCTCCTTCATCAGTAGAGCTAATGCAATCAAGTCAAATAGTAGCACTATTTTCTAAAGATACAAATATGAGCGTTGGACTAGAAAAATGCAGAACATTAAACATAAAGAAAGGTGAAATAGAGCTAGTAGGATATAAAACAGAACAGCTGGATACAAGACAACTGATGGATGAATATGTAACAGGTAAGTATCTGGGATATCAACAAAGAAAATTGATGATAATACAATAAAGGGAAAACCTTCGACAGAATTTACTTCAAGGCTTAAGAAAATCTGCCAAATGGAGCTCAACAGTAAAAATATAACAAAGACAATAAATACTTCCGCTATATCCATATTAACATATTCTATTGGAATAATATCTTGGTCCGAAACTGATCAGGAAAATTTACCAAGTAAAGTAAGAACTGGATTGACAAATTTTAGAAAACACGCTGTACACTCAAACTCATTTAGATTAAGACTGCCTAGGACAGAAGGAGGAAGAGGAATAACAGACATAAAAAATTTACACAACTGTCAGATAAAACTTCCAAGGATATATTTTCATCAATGAAATCAGGATTCAGCTTTCCACATGAGCACATGCAATTCTGATAAGGATGTACACCACTAAACTTAAATGAAAGCACAACCCAGAAAATTTAAGAAATTATCACCATAGAAGAAAATGTTAACCAATGAAAGAGCATGACCCTCCATGGAAGACATCCCCATGATCTGAGCAGACTAGATGTCAACAAGGAAGCATTGAACACCTGGCTCAGAGTTGGAGACCTCCTCTAGAAACAGAGGGGTTCCTTGTGGTTAACCTGGTGGTTAACACAAAAAAAATCAAAAATCCATAATAAGAGTCCAACAGATTCAAGACGATAAATGGAAAAATATGCTTTGAGAATCCAGAAACAATCCAACACATTACAGGATCCTGCAGCGGTTTAACTCAATCTGATTACTTACACAAACACAATCAAGTGGCAAACATCATTTATCAAAATCCTGCTTTAAAATAACAAACTCATAAAAGACATGATACATTACTATAAATGCAGCCTGATCCAGTTTTAGAGTCAGGGTCCTACAAATTATATTACAACTGGTCCACTATTACATATTATTACACAATTCGTATAACCATCAGGACATAATATTACAGGATAAACAAGTAAGAACAACTTACTTAATAGATATAGACTTTCCAAGTGCACAGAACATACAGAAATCAATAACTGAAAAACACCAGAAATATGTTGAATTAAAAGAGGAAATTGAAAGACTATGGAACATGAAATGTGTGTACATTGTCCTGATGGTAATATATACAACTGGTATCATCCCAAAGTCAATACATGGTAGCAATTAACAATTAAGCCTTTACAGCAATATTTATGTAAATTTCCAGAGGGTCACAATACTAAACACCGCTAAAATAGTCCAAACGCTTCTAGCAATTGAGAAATGTGTATGCTGATTATAATTATATCTGTACTCCAGGTTTTGCCTGTTTGAGCAGAAAAGATAAAAACATTATAATAAAAATAAAAAATAAATAAATAAGCAATAAATATCAAGAACATGAGATGACCCTACAGATTACGGAAACAGTTCAGTAATGGTGTGAGTGAAGTTAAGTGAAAGTATCCCCTCTGGTTGAAGAGCTTGATGGTGGAACAGTAAAAACTGTTCCTGGACCTGGTGGTGTGGGTCCTGAGGCTCCTGTACCTCCTTCCTGATGACAACAATGAGAAGAGAGTATGGCCTAGATGGCAAGGCTTTCCTGCACATGTAGATGTTGCTCAATAATGGGGAGGGCTGTACTCATCATGGACAGGGCTATATCCATTACTTTTTGTCGGCTTTTCCAATCAAGGGTATTGGTGTCTCCATACCAAGTTATGATGCTACCGGTCAGTATGCTCTCCACAGCACATCTATAGAAGTTTGTCAAAGTTTTAGATGTCATGCCGAATGTTCTAAGAAAGTAGAGTTACTGCTGTGCTTTCTTTGTAATGGAATCTATCTGCTGGACCCAGAAAAGATAATCTGAAAAGGATAACACCAAGGAATTTAAAGTTGCTGACTCTCTCTACCTCTGATCTCTGGATGAGAACAGACTCGTGGACCTCTGCTTTCCTCCTCCTGAAGTCAACAATCAACTCCTTAGTCTTTCTGATATTGAGCGACAGGTTATTGTTGTGGCACCACTCAGCCAGATTTTCAATCTCCTTCTTATATACTGATTCGTCACCACCTTTGATTTGGCCAACAATAGCAAACATAACTATGGTATTGGAGCTGTGCTTAGCTTCACAGTCATAAGTATAAGGCAAGCGTGGAGCTAAGCACACAGCCTTGTGGTGCAACTGTGTTGATTGTGATTGTGGAGGAGATGTTGTTGCCAATCTGAACGGACTGGAGTCTGCAAGTAAGAAAATTGAGGATCCAGTTGCACAAGGAGATATTAAGGCCAAGGTCTTGAAGCTTATTGATTAGTTTATAGGTGGGGGATAGTAATGAATGCTGAGCTATAGTCAATGAAGAGCATCCCAATGTATGCATCTTCATGGTCCAGATGTTCCAGGGTTGAGTGAAGAGCCAATGAAATGGTATCTGCTGTGGACCTGGTGTGACAGTAGGCAAATTGGACCAGATCCAAGTTGCTTCTCAAGCAGAAGTTGATTTATTTCATCACCAACCTCTCAAAATGCTTCATCACAGTGGGTGTAAATGCAATTGGATGATGGTCATCAAGGCAGGTTACCACAATGTTCTTAGGCCTCAGTATAATTGAAGCCTACTTGAAGCAGGTGGGTATCTCAGACTGCTGAAGCAAGAGGTTAAAGATATCAATGAACATTCCGGCCACTTGATCAGCACAGGTCTTTAGTACTCAGCCAAGTATCCTGTCTGAGCCAGAAGCTTTCTTGGGTTCAACTTCCTGAAGGATGCTCTCATGTGGGCCTCAGAGATTGAAATCATAGGATCACAGGGGCCTCTGGGAGTTTGTGAAGGTGTGTCCATGATTTGACATTCAAAGTAAGCATAAAAGGCATTGAGCTCATCTGGGAGTGAAATTTTGTTGTCAGCCATGTTTCTTGGTTTCCCTTTGTAGGAGGTGATAGCATTCAAGCCCTGATAAAGCCACCAAGCATCCTTCAGTGATTCAAACTTGGTCCAGAATTACCACTTTACATGTGAGATGGTTTTCTGGAAATCATACTTGGACCTCTTGTATTTTACTTGGTTGCTAGATCGGAACACCACCAATCTGGCCCTCAGCAGATTGTGGACCTCATGGTTCATCCAGTACTTCTGGTTGGGGAAAGCTCTGAATGAATTTGTGGGGACACACTCGTCCACGACTGCTTTTATAAAGCCCGTGACAACCATGGAGTATTCGTTCGGATCCTCTGATCAGTCCTTGAACATGACCCAGTCCATCCATTTGAAACAACCCCATAGCTTCTCCTCTACCTCTCAGCAGCTTCTCTTCATTGTCATTACTAATAGACCACCTCTTCATTGACCTTACTTCTAGATTTCTTGTGGTTATATAAGTGCAATCTATTCCTTAAACTCAATATTTTATTTTAATGTTCTGATGCATAAAGATTGCAGCCATATTTTTCAGATCATGGTGGGCTCCCCAAGATACCAAGAAGGCCTTCTGCAAAAGTTCACAGCAACAGATTTTTATTTTATAATATCTGGCTGTCAGTGCTTACTTGGTTTCTCAACATTTGTTTTCTGATTTGTTGAACGGCTTCCAACAAAGAGGGACAGGAGAAGAAATTTCCATGACTGTAGCTCACTTTCCTACTCCTAGTCTTGGCAGCAACAATGCACTTAATACTCTTTGTTGCTGTATTTTCCAAGTAAACTGTAACTTAAATGAACTCGAAAAGTACAAAACACCGGGAAGGTTGAAGGGTCAGGATAGAGTACTGGACTTGTACAGTGAGAAAGAATCAGAATCTGTATTACTGGCATACAATACTGTACAAAAGTTTCAGGAACATTTTTATAGCTAAGGTGCCTAAGAATTTTGCACAGTACTGTAGTAATTTTATGTATTGCACTGTACTGCTGCTGCTGAAAAAAAAAACAAATTTCATGACCTATATGAGTGATGATAAATCTGATTCCGATATGAGTCTCTAATGTGGACTGAGAGTGGGAAGGGGGCAGGGAGACGGGAAGGAGTGGGAAGCAGCAGGGAGATGCTCTGTAATGACTAATAAAACAATTGTTTGGAATCAAATGACCTTGCCATGTGTCTCAGGGCTGGGGATGCCTGCACCCGCGTCACCCTCCTCCACCGCCCTGGCATTCCTTCTCTGCCACCTGTCCCACAGCCCATCAGCGGTGCTCCATGTCATCATTCCTGACATCCTCCGTTCCTGCCAGATTTACAAACTGGCTCTCTGCTCCACATGACGAATACAGTACTGTGCAAAAGTCTTGGGCACACTGGCTATATATATATAGGTACCTAAGGCTTTTGCACAGTACTGTACAAAATAGAAAAAAAATATGCATTTTAAAATGGTGCTAGACTGAGCAATGCCAATATTCAAAGGGTTATAGGTGACATTGCACACAAGTGAATAGAATGAAGATTTCTGCCAATCAAATCCTAATGGGGTAATTGGCTTATCCGTCACGAAATGGAACCTGGGTTAAATATATACTCAGTGGCCACTTTATTAGGTACACCTGTACACCTGCTCACCTGCTGTCTAATGCAAATATCCAATCAGCCAATTACGTGGCAGCAACTCAATGCATAAGGGCATGCCCACATGGTCAAACAGTTCAGTTGTTGTGTTATGAAATTTGTTGTTTTGCAGCATCAGTACCATGCATACATATAAACACACACACACACACCACAAGACTGTCTGGTGTGCCTTGGTAAGTCTCATCCCCGATAACTTTGAAAGAGGTGCTGTGGTGACCCACTGGCTGCGTGAGGGCGGTGGAAAACTGCAGCAGAAGTTTCCTCAGCGGACTCAGGACAGTTTCCCCTGCCCTCACTGTGAACGAGCTTGCTGCTCAAGACTTGGACTCCACAGCCACATTTGTGTCATAACAAATGGGCTGCACATGAACGACTGCCCTCATTGGACACGATGTATAATTCTATATGTGTAAATATATCAGAAATCTGATGGCGGAGGGAATAAGAATGTCCTGGGTGATGGGGGGGGGGTGCCCTTAATGATGGATGTTGCCTTTTTGAGACATGCCTTTTGAAGATGTCCTCGATGCTGGGGAGGCCAGTACTCATGATGGAGCAGGCTGAATTTTCAATCCCCAGAACTTTGGATCCTGTTCATACCATCCATACCAGATGGTGATGCAGCCAGTTAGAATGACCTCCATAGTACATCAATAGAAGCTTGTTAGAGTCTTTGGTAGCATGATAAATCTCTTCAAACTCCAAATGAAATATGCCTTCTTTGTAATTGCATCCATATGTTGGGCCTAGGATAGATCTTCAGAGATGTTGACAGCCAGTAACTTGAAACTCCTCACTGGACATGAAGGAAGGACACATAATAAATAAGACTTCTATATACTATTAATAGTAAAGATGAATCAAAAGCAGTAGCTTCATTGCTTTCATTATATTTCTTACTATTTTTTCTATTCGCAGTAACATGTGTTGAAATGATTTCTGATTAGACTATGCTATGGTCACCCAGTGAAGTCATCAGTTATTATGGCTGGTGTAAAGAGTCAATTTCCCAGCCAAGTACACTGAGTATTTTAATTCATGGAAAAGAGATTAGACTCCATTTGGCTTTCAGACACTACAACAACTAATAATTGAACAGTGGGAGTAAAACCCTAGTGGCATGATTGTAACTGGAAGTCTCACTGTGCGTGACCAATGCCCATGAATGAAAAAGCTTACAAAAAGTTGTGAACACAGCCCCATCCATCACAGGCAAAGCCCTCCCTACCTTTGAGCGCATATACAAGGACTGCTGCCACATAAAGCAGCATCCCTCATCAAAAAACCCCACCATCCAGCCCATGCTCTCTTCTCATTGCTGCCATCAGGAAAGGTGTACCGGAGCCTTAGGTTCAGGAACAGTTATTCCCCTTTGACCATCAGGTGCCTGAACCAGCATGGATGACTCAACTTTGAACAGATTCCACAACCTATGAACTCATTTTCAAGGGCAACACAACTCATGTTCTCAGTATTATTTATTTATTTACTGTTATTATTTGCACAGGTTGTCATCTTTTGCATTTTAGTTGTTTGTCAGTCTTTATGTGTAGTTTTTAAAATTGTTTCTATTGTATTTCTCTGTTCTACTGTGAAAACCTGCAATAAAATGAATCTCAAGGTAGTATATGTATATGTACTTTGATAATAAATTTACCTTGAACTTTGAATCATGTCTCCTCGTAGGGAGTACTGGGCCACAGCATGAATCCTGCCCTACCTGTGTCTGTGTATTTGCAATGAGGTTCGGACTTTATTCCTGGAGCGTAGGAGAATGAGGGGAGATTTGATAGAAGTATATAGAATTATGAGTAGTATAGACAGGGTAAATGCAAGCAGGCCGTTTTCAGTAAGCAACACACACACACACACACACACACACACACACACACACACACACACATACACACACACAAAATTCTGCAGAAACTCAGCCGGTTAGGCAGCATCAATGGAAATGACTATACAGTCAACGTTTCGGGCTGAGACCCTCAATCAGGAATTTTCCACTGAGGTTCAGTGAGACGAGAACTAGAGGTCATAGGATAAGGGTGAGAGATGAAACGTTGAACGGGAACATGAGGGGGATCCTCTTCACTCCAAGGGTGGTGCGAGTGTGGAATGAGCTGACAGCAAAGCGGTCGGTGTGATTTCCATTTCAATATTTAAGAGAAGTCTGGGTAAGGACATTGATAGGAGGGGTGAGGAGGGCTATGGTCCGGCTGCAGGATGATAATAGTTCAGCATGGACTAATGGGCTTGCCTCTCTGCTGTAGTGCTCTGTGATTCCATGTCTAAAGTTCGAACCGGAGGATTAGGATGAAGAGCAAATTACCATGACGTTGTAGAGCTATTGTCTGCCATTTGTAGAAAAGCAAGTGAAAGAAGAATCAAAGAACTAGGTTCTGATAAGATGTGTCTCTTTAAATTTACCTGCCTTTTCTGCTGGGTATTCTCGCAGTTTTCTGTTTCAATGTCAATGTTTGCACATGTTCTTTGTATTCTCGTGCTCAGTGAGTTCAACTCTGAATTTGATTTTCATTATTACCTGCTCATCAGACCAGGATGGGCTGCAGCAGAGGGGTTAGGGAGCCCGAGATATCGGTCTTGATGGAATGGTGGGGCAGACGCAATGGGACGAATGGCCTAATTCTGCTCCTATTGTCTTATGGTCTTCTAGTCTTACATAATAGAATCCTTAAGGTAGAATTTAATTCTTCAAGCTTCTGTCGGTTGCATCAGAGGAGTTAGGAATGATCTAAGGAATTATAGAATCCTTATGGCACAGTTTAGTCCTTCGAGCCTCTGCTGGATTTTTGCAAGAGCATGCCAATTAGTCGAATATCCCGCCTTTTTCCACATAACTCTGCATGTTTTCTTTCAAAGTCTTGTCCAATTCCTTTTTGCGAAAGCCGTTTTACATGTGTGAGGTACTGTGTTGGAACTAGTGGTGGGAAAGTTAACCACATAAGAAGATATACAGTGAGAAAAGGCCATTTGGCACAAAACCTACATCCTGCCTTATGTGTACTCATAATGAACTTGAAAGCAGATGTATGCGCGGCATATAATAACTCTAACCTTCTAAATATTTCAAATGTTCCAATACCACTATGAAACATTAAACTAGTTATGTCTTCTCATCTAGGCTGGCTACGATCTCTACTTAGGTTTGCTTTGATACATTTATTGGTTCTTATGAACTGTACAATGAAGAAACTTCATCACTATCTCTCCAGTTTACTTCATGAGCAAAGACAAAACAAAATCTTCTGAGGGACTGCACCCTTAGAGAAACTTGCCCTCTAGAGTGGGATTTTGGCAGTGAGTTGGGCTTGTATTCCTGGAATTACAGCATGCTCCACCTAAGCACTCAGAACTATTGTTTATTTATTTATTTATTGAGATACAGCGTGGGCCAGGCCCTTCGGGATCTTCTGCGCTGCCCAGCAAACCCTGATTTGACCTTAGCCTCAAACAAGGGACAATCTGCGGGTGCTGGAAAATCCAAGCAACACGCACAAAATGCTGGAGGAACTCAGCAGGCCAAACAGCATCCATGGACAAAAGTACAGTCGAAGTTTCAGGCCGAGACCCTTCGGCAGGACTAGCCAAATCAGTGGACAACTTACAATGACCAATTAAACTTCTTTGGACTGTGGGAGGAAGCCAGAGAACTCAAAGAAAGCCCGTGCATTCCAAGGGTAGGAGACTCCTGACAAGTGACATCAGAATTGAACTCCAAACTCCAATGCCCAAGCTGTAATAGCGTGCGCTAACCGCTATATGACCATAGTGCCCTGTGCTTTCTGATGAGAGTTGCACTGATGTGATTAAGTTCCAATATATTTTGACAGGGCAAAAGTGTTGCGTTAAATATCAGGGTTGGTGACTGGTTTGGAGACTGATGGCTCAAAGTGAATCCAAGTTCTAGTTTAAGTTAAATCTAATCTAATCTAAGTTTATTGTCATCTGACTGAACATACCTGTATATACATCAAACAAATGAACATACCCCTGGACCATGGTGCACCTGCACAACATACAGTATATCACACACAGCTCATAAACCAAAATATTATCAGCAGCTTTTTTGGTCATAGAAAAGACGAACAGGACGAGAAATTTCACCGTTGATTGGAGCCGGAGTGGGCACTGCATTCATGCGTGCTGCCATCTTGCATCAGCCTGAAGTGGTGTTTAAAAAATAGTTAAGAAAACAGTTAAAACAGCAACAGTTTAAAACAATACATAATTATTATTGGGAAAAGTATCTGTTTGAAAATTTGAGGCATCTATATTTGACTGTTTTGCTCTTATACTGCACTTTGGGTGTGGAGGGACTTTGAAGGTACAGTTGATTATCTGGGCAGTTCTGCGTCACCAGCTCCACCCATGATAACACCTAATAGTTCCCTTTTTAAATTAAGGACATTGATAGAAGCTGGGCAAATCTTTTCAGATCAGTGCCTTAGTCATGCTTCCGTTCTGGGAACAGTATTTGACTGCAGCCCAAGGAAAGGAAATCAGAGGCTCTTATGCCTGGTACAGTTTGAGTCACATGTGAGTTGGGTTGTAGCACATTCAGTTCCATCTCTAGGGAACATTACTTATCAGGAGTGGCCATTACATGGCACCTACTTAACTTACATCGTCTTAAGAGTGCTCTTTGGAGCTTTGGAATGTAGAACAATTAATGCTGAAGTCTGAAGCAAGCATTATTTCCAGCCATACTAATATCCTTAATTTCGTATGGACATATTGGGTGGTGTCTTGAGCTAGTGAAATGTCTTCAATATACACAGAGGTGCTCAAGTAATGAGATGTAACTTCAGGAATTTGTTGCTTCCTGGCACGGTAACTTAACACTGTTACAGCTGTAAGATTGGGGTTCAATTCCCACTGCTGTCTGTAAGGAGTTTGTCTGTTCTCCCTATGACTGTGCGTTTCCTCTGGGTGCTTTGGCTTCCAAAGACATGCGGGTTAGGGTTAGCAACATGTAGGCATGCTATGTTAGTACCGGAAGCATGGTGACAATTGCCCAGCACCATAATTGCTGATTTGATTTGGCACCAACACACATTTCACTGCATGTTTCGATGTACATGTGACAAATACAACTCCTCTATTTCTTTTCCTCTGTTCACTCTTCAGAGGTACAGTAGTAAAATCAAATATGGTCAGAAAATGTCTCACATTTTCAGATAAATACTTGTACTTTATTATTGTAGTATAGATTTCAATGCAGAGTGAATTCTCTGTGGAATCAATCTTCAAGCCTTCCCTCTGTTCCTGATTTTCTTGCAGCTCAGCGCACTTTGAATTTCAGAGTACATTGAAGCCTAATCATGCCAGTGTAACCATTATGAAAAGCACTGATACGAAGGCTAAACTCTTTGATGTTGCAATCAAATGCTAACTTAGTTTTTAATTTGCAAATGAAAGTCATAAGTTAACCATAGCTTATAGATTGAAAGAAGGAGTAAACTCACAAAATACAAAGTTCCTGAATTTGTAACTAGGTAAAATTGCTTAGTGTGTTCAACTACAGTAAACCTAATTCAATGTGTAGATAGTTGCTCTCCTCCTCCTTTTGGTCCTTTCATGTACAGTACCTCAGCATTCCATACCCGCCAATAGAAGTTTGGGCTCTTAAAAGCAAACTGCATTCGAATAGCAACATTTAACGCAGTTAGAGATCTCAAGGTGCTTAAATGTTGCCAGAACATTCAAAGGAACTTGGATGTCGGAGGTACCTAATAAAATGGCCACTGAGTGCTTGTTCATGGTTTTTGCTGCTGTTGTCCATTCTCTTCAAGATTCGACGTGCTGTGCATTTGGAGATGCTCTGCTGCACGCCATTGTTGGAATGTGTAGTTATTTGCGTTACTGTCGCCTTCCTGGCATCTCTAGATTCGAGATTCAAGGTGGTTTAATGTCATTTCCAGTACACAAACATAAAGTAGAACAAAATAATTGATATTCTGGATCCAATGCCGCTCAAAAAAGAAACCATAACAAGATAAAGAATGCAATCATTTAAAAAAACAAAATCAATATAAGTATATAAGACGGCTTATATACATTGATTTTTTATGTCCATAAAGTGACGCTAGGCACAGCAGTGTCTGTACATAAGGTGACTGATGGAAAATGATAGAGGAGGGGTGGTTGGGGATGTGGAGGGGTGAGCTAATGGGTGGAGGTGTTGATCAGCCTTACTGCTTAGGGAAAGTAACTATCTTTGAGTCTGGTGGTCCTGGCTTGAATGCTACATAGCTCCCTCTCTGATGGCCAAGGGACAATCAGTCCATGGGCAGTGTGGGTGGGATCCTTCATGATGACACTGTGTTACTTTTCTTTTACCGGCACCTTTCTGTACATCTGTCCTTGATAGATTGAAACAGTCTGATCATTCTCCTCTGACCTCTCTCATTAATAAGGCATTTTCACCCACAGAACTGGGACTCACTGGATGATTTTGGATTTTTGCAGCATTCTCTGTAAATTCTAGAGGCTTACTTACTTACTGTCCCTTACTCCGCTGGCAGTTAGGGCGACAATGAAAGTCCTACATCTCTGTCCTTGGCCACTTAGATATAGAAGGATTCTTCATTGTTGTTTCTGAAACAGTTTTGTTTTATCAATCAGAGTTTTTAGCCCTCAGCTGTGCACCCAAACTTGGAGGACTAGTGGACTACTCTTAGTCTGTTCTCTACCCTTTGGCCTGTTTGGCATGGGTGACCCCGTCAAAAACCAAAGCATAAAGCTTTGATTCCAGCCAACGTCGCTCTCGGAGTCATTAAGGAACACAAGCCTCCAAACCAAGACAAGGTATGGTCCTCTTGGAGGTCTTGAGGCTGTTGTGTGCAAAAATCCCAAGTGATCAGCAGTTTCTCAGATACTCAAACCACCCTGTCAGGCACAAACTATCATTCCATGGGCAAAATTCCTTAGACCACATTTCTTCCCCATACTGATGCTTGGTCTGAGCAACAAATGGACCTCTTGACCATGTCTGCATGTTTTTAAGCATTGAGTTGCTGCCACATGATTGGCTAATTAGATATTGTTGCATTAACAAGCAGGTGTACAAATGGCTACTGAGTTAATGTGGACAAATGTGAGCATACTAAGTGGATGTATGTCTATAACTTAGTACTGCTGATTATTTAGATGGTTAGAGGGTGCTTTGTTTCTGCTTGTTCACATCCACCACAAAAATACATGCCCCTGAACGTTGCCCCCTCCCCGCACCGCAACATGAACCAAAACTCTTTATCATAATAGAGCAGAATTATAAGTCAATAAAAATAAATTAATTTTTGCAGCTGCTTGGCAATTAACTAGACACGATGTCAGCCAACCTTAGTGTATCAGTATTCTATCATCTCAGAGCAAATGTTTAGCAAGGAAATTACTTCATGTGAGTCACAAGGAGAACACGAATATTATTGTCAACATGAGTGAGTGTCACATCTGTAATAATAGCTGAGCAAATGATTTGCAATGAGAATGCCTACACGGATATGCTCACATGATCGGAAATGTTTAATTAATATCAATAGAAACAGTCCTTTCTTAAAAGAACAATTTGGCAAAGCTTGTTAAAGTTTAAAGAAGTAATATTTTGTGCTTATATAAGGAAATTAACAGGACCTCAATACTCTGTACATTACTCAACATTTCCTATTAGGGCAATCTTGAATCTGTCGAAGGCAAAAGTACTTCCTGGATGCTATGGTCTTTACATTGCATGGTATAGCTTCCGGAGGAGGAGAATACAGTGTTTGAAAGATTTTGGCGTTTGAAAGGTTAAATACTTATAGAAAAGAGCCCTAAAGCAGAACAATTATCCAATGGTTTAGAGTCTCATTGGAGAGCAAAGTGTTCTTTTTATATTGGTGTAGGGTTGGAGTTCTACTCTTGGCCAGCTAGTGTGGCTGCCGGTAAGACACTGAATGGAAAAATGATCACTCTCTCTGGTGGCCTCAGTAGCTTTATCTTTCTCCTTGCCATTTACTCCATTTCTTTCTGAAGTTCATGCCAGGTTGATTGTTTCATTGTTTATTTTCGCTGGCAAAATGCTTGGAACTTCATTTGGGATGTATAATTACATGGACTCAAATCAGTGGGCTTTAAGGAGTATTCTTGAAGCTTTTTGAAGTAATTATTTTTTTAAAAACTAAGAAGCAATGTTGCAAAATATGTGATCCAGTTAGTTTATATTCCTACAGATAAATCCTTGTAAATAACCACTTTCCAGGAAAACTTCAACAAACCACTACAGCTTGTATCTTAACAGAAGATCTTTAATTGAAGTAAAGCATTCTTAAGTGCTAACATTGTGCATTATTGAAGCTACACAGGAAGGTAGTAGAATGGGTTTAGTAAATGGTAGTCTCAAAGAAGTGTCTCAAAGGAGGAAAAAGTTGGGGAGAGAGACGAACTTTCGAGAAAGGGAGAATCTATGGGAGCTGAAAGTATGGTTGCCAATACGTGAACAAAGAAGATCACAGGTGTACAGGATATTGGATCACAGATCAAGGTTCAACTTTATTCTCCATATAAATACATTTACACATATTAGGAATTTGCTGTGGTGTGTTGGAGCTACGTGTCATGTAACACAACTGAATATAGAATTTCAGCTGTGATCTTATAAAGTCAGTCAGTCAGTCAGTCAGACAGGCAGTGGGTGCCATCTCAAATCCGGGGTTGGTGACTATGCACCTCCATCTTCTTCGATCTTGCGCTCTTTTTCTGGCCTCAGTGTAACTCAACCCAGTCCATTGCCTCACATTATCATAAAAAGTGGTTCGCTGCCTTCCTCTTTCCCTCCTTCCTTCTATCATCCCTTCCAAGAACAATTTCTGCAGTCCACCACCTCTTAACAAGTGCCCGGCATATTCCAGCTTCCTTTTCTACACATTCTTCAGCAACTCCTTTTCTCTCCTCACTCTCTTCAACACTTCCATATTACTGACCTTCATCACCCATCTAATTTTCTGCATTCTCCTTAAACACCACATTTCAAATGCCTCCAGTCGTCATTGCGCTTCCTTGCATAACGTCCACGATTCGACTCCATACAACAGACTGCTCCAGACGTAGCCATTTCCAAATTCTACAACACAGCCCCAAGTCCAACCTCTTGCCACACAGCACCTCACTCAGGCTCCAGAACGTTGATCTTGCAGTCTCAATTTTTCGTCTAATTTCTGTATCACATTTCCCATCCTCTGTGACCATCTGTCCCAAGTACACAAACTTCTTGATTTGCTGTATGCCTACACTGTTAATTTTGATACTGATTTTGGGGACTTCTTTCTTCCGTGATACTACCATCATCTTCATCTTTACAGCATTTATTTTCATTCCAAATCGTTCAACTTCAGCATATATCTTATCTACTATTCTGAGTAACTCGTCCTCAGTCTCGGCTAACAACACTGAACACTGAAACACTGCGTACCTCAAGCTGTTTACCATCACTCCACCAATTTGGACACCAGCTTCATCGTTCAACACCCTGAAGATTACCTCTGAGTAAATGTTAAATAATAAAGGGGAGATAATGCAGCCCTGGCGAACCCCTCTTTGGATCTCAACTTCCGGTGAATTCCCACCACTAGTTCTTATTACTGCCTTCTTTCACCGGTGTGATAAGATCTTATAAAGACCCCCATGTAATTCCAGTGATATTGTATATTCGTCAAATAAAATCACACCTGCAGTGGTAGCTGTTTTATCTATTAGAATTTGGAGATGATATTGTCCAGAAGGTTCTCTGAAAGTCAAAAATGAGGCATTAATCTTGAGACTACAATCATTTATTAGGTCTTCAACTCTGAACTGATACCACAATCTACAGACATACTTTCAAAGATTCTACAACTCGCTTTACCAGTATCATTTTTTTTAAATGTTCATAATTTGCCTTTGGCACTTTTTGCTTATGTATATATTTGCATAAATTCTATTGTATTTCTTTATTTTCTTGTAAATGCCTGGATGAAAGTAATCTCAAGATGGTATATGGTGATATAGAGGACTGTGCAAAAGTCTTAGGCACATACATACCACTAGCGTGCCTAAGACTTTTGCAAAGAACTATGTTTATTAACGTGGAGCAGAGAGCTCACTTGTAAATCTGGCTGGAGGAATAGGTCCTGACGAAGGGTCTCGGCCTGAAACGTCGACCGTACCTCTTCCTAGAGATGCTGCCTGGCCTGCTGCGTTCACCAGCAACTTTGATGTGTGTTGGAGGAATAGGTGCTGGGAATGGTGAGGGTAGAACACCACTGAAGGGCTGTGAGACAGGTGGTGAAGGAAGTATGGCAGGGACAGTGGGTGCAGACACATCCAGTCCTGAGATGCCAGGCAAGGTCATTTGATTCCAAACAATTAGTTTGTTGATCATTTCAATGATCCTTCTACATGGGTCATAATAAGATCACACGTTAGACATTACAGAATATCTCTATGGTGCATTGCATTCCATCTGTTCTCCCTTCCCCTTTTCCCAACCATGATTCCTCTATCCCTGCCCTCTTTCCACTCTCGGTCCCTAATAGAGCCTCATATTCCACCGTGATACAACACTTGGCGGCATGGGAGGTCGTTCCTGCCTGTGGCTATTGAAAGTGCAGCTCCTCCCGTGGAGGGTCAGACACCCTGAGCCAATAGACTGGTCCTGGACTTATTTTCCATCTGGCATAGTTTTGCATTTTGTTGTTTGACTGTTGGGGTTTTTTGTATTGCTATACTTAACGCTCTATTCTTGATTGGTGCGGCTGTAATGAAACCAAATTTCCCTCGGGATTAATAAAGTATATCTATCTATCTATCTATATCAGAATCAGGTTTATCATCACTCACATGTGTCATGAAATTTGTTTTTATTTTATGGCAGCAGTCAGTGCAATACATAAAATTATTACAGTTTGTGCAAAGGTCTTAGTCTCCTAGGCTATATATATATATGTGTGTGTGTGTGTGTGTGTGTGCGCGCGCGCCCAGGACTTTTGCACAGTACTGTACCCGTACTTTGATAATAAATTAACTTTGACTTTATCGGAAAGAGATGATAGTAAGAGTGAAAGAGTGCAGAGAAAATTTATAAGAATGTCGCCTGGTCTAGAGGACCTGAGTTATAAGGAAAGGTGAATTGGTTAGGATTGTATTCTTTAGAACATAGAAGATTGAGAGGAGATTTGATACAGGTATACAAAATTATGAGGGGTATAGATAGGGTAAATGCAAGCAGGCTTTTTCCACTGAGGTTGGGTGGGACTACAACCAGAGGTCATGGGTTGAGGATGAAAGGTGAGAAGTTTAAGGGGAACATGAGGGGAAACTTTTTCACTCAGACGGTCGTAAGAGTGTGGAATAAGCAGCCACAACTTGTGCTGCATGCAAGCTCGATTTCAACTTCTAAGAGAAGTTTGGATAGGTATATGGATAGTAGGGATATGGAGGGTTATGGCCCCAGTGCAGGTCAATGGGAGTAGGCAGTCTGAATGGTTTCAGCATGGACTAGATGGGCCAAAGGGCCTGTTTCTGCGCTGTACTTCCCTATGACTCTAACCAACTCACACTGCCGTAAGAAGGAAAGGAAGAAGACAAAGAAAAAACAAATAAGTCACGGCCATCTTGTTCTCAAAACTTGCTCAAACTAGACAGATAATGAAATTCCTTGCTAAGAACAGCCTATGAGACAGTCAATTTAAGGCATGATACTGGCTGCAAAGAAAGTACAAATTAAAAACAGAACCAGATGTACTGCAAACTACTAGATATCCACCGAACACCTACAGACAAACATGTAAGCAAGCATAAAGAAAGTCAGACTGCAAGAAAAGTTGCAGTTTAGACCCTAATCCAAC
Source organism: Mobula hypostoma (assembly GCF_963921235.1). Taxonomy (NCBI): domain Eukaryota; kingdom Metazoa; phylum Chordata; class Chondrichthyes; order Myliobatiformes; family Myliobatidae; genus Mobula; species Mobula hypostoma. The sequence goes on along the minus strand of NC_086118.1, from coordinate 45,785,079 downwards.
ATGGCTCACTGCTGTATCAGGGAAGTCCACCACGCACAGTATTTGTGGGGAAATTATTTCACCTACTTTGTTTGCAGTGAGTAACGGGTGGCACCTCAGGTACTGGGACGGACCAGGAATGCGTTGTTTATCGGAAGTAAACATAATTCCTTCACCACACAAGAAAGGACACTGATGGGCTTGTTCCTAATTTCAAGAATAATCATCTGCTTTTGAGGTAGCTGACACCCAGGTGATTTCCAAACATCACAGTCAAATGCTCATACCGTGGGATCCACCCAGGTCTCACTATAAGTGAAAATCAGCAAAGTTCTGCTCCTGTGTTGGCCATCAATGTCAAGGTAATGCAGAAACAGTACTAATATCTGAAAGAGTATATGGTATCATTGTAGCTGCCCAAAAGAGATTCACCAGGCTAATTCCTGAAATAAGGTTGTCCTATCCTGGGATGCTAGACACTTGAGTCTGTATTTCATTAGAACTTGGAAGAATGAGGGGTGATCTTATGGAGAAATACAAGATCCTGAGGAGATGACAGGGTGATAGTGAGATGCTTCCACCCATAGGAGAGTCTCAAATGACGGAACGTAATTATTTTTTATATGGTAGGTAATCTCTGGAATTCCTCCTTGAGTTTAATTTTTATATGGTTTATATGTGGGGCTAGGTGAGAGTAAGAGTTCAGCACGAACTAGAAGGGCCGAGATGGCCTGTTTCCGTGCTGTAATTTTTATATGGTTTATACGCTGTGAAGTTTTGACCATTAGACATGTATAAGGTGGAGTTAGATAAGTCTACGAATGGTGAGGGATTTGAGGACTCTGGGAACTGGCACAGTAGAGGAGTTGAAGCCAGCAGAGATCAACCATGATTGCATTCAGAGGAGTGGCAGGTCTGAGAGGCCTGGTGTTCCTCAGTGCAGCACCTACTGATCCAGGGGAAGAGGTCATGGGATGGCAGGAATGTGCAGAGGGATAATCTTATCACTGACTGAAACAAAACTGCATGGATGCCTTTGGAAAACAGAAATTGTCCCAGTGCTAAGTTGGCAAAATAGGTGTTCCATTGAAAGATCGCTTTACTGAAACATAAACTCAGTTTCCATCTCCACAGATGCTGCCTAACCAGCTGAGTACTTTTATTTCAGACTTTCAGCAACTGCACTTTTTTGCTTTAATCTCTGGCAGCCAAATTAAGAGGAGGTAATGAAGATTAAGTAATAAATTATATGGAGTTCAAAGTTCAAAGTAAAATTTAACATACATGACACCACTTACAATCCTGAAATTCTTTTTCTGTGGGCATGCTTAGCAAATTTATAGAATGGTAACTGTAAACTGTAAAGATCAGGAATTGTAAACAGACTGCAAATACGGGTATAAATAAATAGCAATAAATCAGAATCAGAATCAGGTTTATTATCACTGGCATGTGATGTGAAATTTGTTAACTTAGCAGCAGCAGTTCAATGCAATGCATAATCTAACAGAGAAAAATAATAATAATAAATAAAAAATAATCATAAATAATTAAACAAGTAAATCAATTATGTATATTGAATAGATTTTTTAAAATGTGCAAAAACAGAAATACTGTATATTAAAAGAAAAGTGAGGTAGTGTCCAAAAATTCAATGTCCATTTAGAAGTCGGATGGCAGAGGGAAAGAAACAGTTCCTGAATCGCTGAGTGTGTGCCTTCAGGCTTTTATACCTCTCATCTGAAGGTAACAGTGAGAAAAGGGCATGCCCTGGGTGCTGGAGGTCCTTAATAATGGACGCTGCCTTTCTGAGACACCACTCCCTAAAGATGTCCTGGGTACTTTGTAGGCTAGTACCCAAGGTGGAGCTGACTAGATTTACAATCTTCTGCAGCTTCTTTCAGTCCTGTGCAGTAGCCCCTCCATACCAGACAGTGATGCAATCTGTCAGAATGCTCTCCAAGGTACAACTATATAAGTCTTTGAATGTATTTGTTACACAAGCATGAAATAACAATATAACAGAGTCCTTAAATGAGCGTAGCTATTCCCTTTTGTTCAAGAGCCTGATGGTTGAGGGGTAGTAACTGTTCTTGAACCTGGTGGTGCGAGTCCTGAGGATCTTGTACCTTCTACCTGATGGCAGCAGCGAGAAAAGAGCATGGCCTGGGTGGTGAGGATCTTTAATGATGGATGCTGCTTTTCTATAGCGATATTTCATGTAGATGTGATCAATAGTTGGGAGGGTTTTTACCTGTGAAGTACTAGGCCGAATCCACTACCTTTTGCAGGATTTTCTGCTCAAAGGCGTTGGTGTTTCCAAATCAGGCCGTAATGCAGCCAGTCAGTACACTTTCCACCATACATCTATAAAAGTTTGCCAAGGTTTTTGATGGCATGTTGAACCACAGCAGACTCCTGAGGAAGCAGAGACATTATCATGCTTTCTTCACAATAATATGTCAATATGTCAATAATAGACAATAGGTCCTCTGAGATAGTGACACCCAAGAATTTAAAGTTATTGACCCTCTCCACCTCCCAATGCACAGCATTTGAGAGTTGTAGCCTCCCTCAGCTCCACTAGCTACCCCACCATTGATAATATCTTCAATAGACGATACTTCACGAAGATGGCATCCATCATTATACTCTCACCATCCACTGCATACTCTCTACCCATAACTACCATCAGGGAGGAGATACAGGAACCTGAAGATGCACACTCAATGTTTAAGGAAAGGCCTTTTCCTCTTCTGAATGGACCATACACCAATGAACACTACCTTACCTATTGTTCTCTGTTTGCACTACTTGTTAATATTTTTTATTGCTATTTATAGTAATTTTAATGATTTGTACTTTACTGCTGCCGCAAAACAACAAACTTCACAACGTATGTCAGTGATAACAAAACTGATTCTGATTCCAGCCCTTGGATGAGTAATCATGACATCAGTGTCCAGTTGTAATATCCTACACAGTTCTTCAGGCATTTTTGAAATATTGATTCAAGAGTCTTGAAAATGTTCAATGTAGTTGCTTGATTTCATAATATAGTGGTTAATAGTGCTTATTATGCATTCAGATATGTGACATTTAAATGGTATGCAACTAGAGGTCAAACACTGTAGAAGACAATGTAAATAGAAAACACGCAGTGCATCACTTGCACTTAGTCACACAAATTCCCCCAAATTAATTAAGTAAATGTGTAGACCACCAAGTTGTGAGAAGTCTTCTCTCCCTTCTTTGTATTATTTCAACTTAGCTTATGATTTCTATTAGGGTTAGGGAAGTTAATATTCACGAGTAAAATTTTCCAGTGAAGTGTTATTGAAGTTTTCGACTTCAAAGGACAATCTGGAAATAATCCAGATTATCATTTAGATCTACAATAAATGGTCACTTTATTAGGTACAGGAGGTATGCTACTGAGTGTATGTTTGTGGTCTTCTGCTCCTGTAACCAATCTACTTTAAGGATCAATGTGTGCGTTTAGAGATGCTCTTCGGCACACCACCTTTGTAACGTGTGGTTATATGGGTTACTGTTAGTTTGAACCAGGCTAGCCATTCTCCTCTGGCCTCCCTTTAACAAGATGCTTTAACTGACAGAACTGCTGCTCGCTAGATTTTTTTGTTCATGAAAATCCCAGGAAATCAGCAATTTCTGAGATACTCAAACCACCCTGCTTGGCACCAACAATCATGCCACAGTCAAAGTCACTTAAATCACATTTCTTCCCCATTCTGATGTTTGGTTGGAACAACAGCTGAACCTCTTGACCACGTCTGCATGCTTTTATGCATTGAGTTGCTGCCACATAATTGGCTGATTAGATATTTGCATTAATGTGGAGGTGTACAGGTGTGTCTAATAAAGTGGCCACTGAGTGTAGATTTAACCTAGTTTCCATTTCATAACAGATATGCCAATTGGCCCATTATGATATGATTGGCAGTAATCTTCATTCTGTCCACTTGATGTAATGTCACCTAGATCCCTTTGAATATTGGCATTGCTCAGTCTATAACCATTTCAAAATACACATTTTTTCTCTATTTTGCACAGTACTGTGTTTGTCAATTTGGGGTGGAGAGCGAGTTTGTAAACGTAGAACATAGAATAGTACAGCACAGTACAGGCCCTTCGGCCCGCAATGTTGTGCTGACCCTCAAACCCTGCCTCCCATATAAGCCCCCACCTTAAATTCCTCCATATACCTCTCTAGTAGTCTCCAGTAGTCTGGCAGGAGCAAAAGATGCTGGGAATGGTAAGGGCGAAGTGCCATGGGAGGGGTGTGGGACAGGTGGCAGAGAAGAAGTGTCAGGGGCAGTGGTTGGTGTGGGTGCTAACACACCCAGCCTGAGACACCAGGCAGGGTCATTTGATTTCAATTGGTTTATTGATTATTACAGACTGTCTCTCTGTTGGTTCCCACACCCTCCCCTCTCCCTTCCCCTTTTCCCAACCGTGATTCTCCTTCTCCCGGCTCCCTTCTCACTCTCAGCCCACAAGAGAGACCCATATCAGAATCAGCTTTATCATCGTTCACATATATCACGAAATTTGTTTTTTTTTTGTGGTAGCAGTACAATGCAATACATAAAATTACCGCAGTACTGTGCAAAGTCTTAAGCACCCTAACTCTATATATGTGCCTCAGACTTTGGCACAGTACTCTATACTGAAGCAGATAAATTGCGAAATACATCACTACACAGTTTTTTTTTCACATTTTACTGGCCTGCTATTCTTTTGCTTGGGGGAATAACTGCTATTGTTTTATTATTTAGAGGTTTGGATTTATTTAAGCCTATTTTGTAATTACAGGATAAAGGTTTGAGATGCTTTGACATTTCTAAGTTCTCTCTCCTGAGGGATGTGAAATCCTCACATTCAGACTAAACAACCATTTATTTGTGTTTTGGGCAGGATCTCAAAGCTGTGAACATGAATACAAATTCCTCCTAATCTCATCCTACTTTACCAAATTGAAGATCAGCTGATAGTCAAATATCTATCCTGGTGTTGATAAACATGATATGAGCCAGGATTCTACCTGACACAGTGCATCACCTCAATATTTCAAAAGCATTCGATGGCATTCTTCATTTAAGTAGTGGGGAAGGGAGATTGCTGCAAAACTGGGAACATTTGACTCAATGAACTATTAATAATCTCGTTATGCTTCTGTATCTACTTGAAGAACATCATGCATTTCCCTTTTAAGAATACTGTGTGTATTTCCCTTTTAAGAATTGTGACCATGTGCCATGTATTTGCAAGGAAATAAAGACCAACATGATTAACTCCATTGCATTGATTAGCAGTGTTTAGTCACAAATACAAGGGTCAAAATTATTGGGGTTAACACAATCCAAAGTAATCTGTTTTAAATTTTATTGATATTTCTGTGTTTTAATGTATGTGTGTGCATATAAACCTAACTTTACAGTGAAAATGCATTTTACAGTTTTAATTTCTGATTGGTAGCACAGTACTCTGGCACAGACTTGGTCAGTGTGTTGAGGCTTTGTTACAGGCACAAAATTCTCACTGACCGTGGTGCATTTGTGGATTTATGTTAACAATCAGCACGGACAACTGTAGTTGTTGAGTTTTGCCCATTCGTGGATTTCAAGAATTGAACATTAATAAAAAAACAAACTGCAAATGCCAGATATCTAAAATAAAGCAGAAAATGCAGGAGATACTCAGTCAGTCAGGCTGTGTGGAGACAAACAAAGCAAATGTTTCAGGTTAGAACTGGGAAGGAGAGAAAAGAAGCTCATAAACACAAGAGATTCTGTAGATGCGTGAAATCCAGAATGTCATGCACAAAATACTGGCAGAACTCAGCAGGTCAGGCAGCATCTATGGAGAGGAATGAAGGGCTGATGTTTTGGACAGAGACCCAGGAGAGAAGTTCGGTGGGTGAAGGAGAAGGGTGTCTATTATAGGGTAAAACTGGAGTGATGATGGGGAGAAGTTTTAAACACATAAACTGGGTGGTGAGTGAATGGAAGTGTTTAGAGAGTGAGAACATAGACAAAAATTTGTTTCCTCTGCTTCCAAAGTCAAAATCAAAGTTGGCATCTGCACAACGTACACACAGGAGCGACGAAAAACTTGCTTGCTGCAGCTTCACTGGCACGTACCTATAACATCAGATATTCAACAGTCACAAGAAAAACATAAATTAAAGATACAGTCTAGAGGATTTTTATGCAAAAACACAACCAGAACAAAAGAGGTCAATATTTTTATAAGGTGGTCAAAGTGGTCACAATGTTGCTAAAGATACAGGGATGAAGTAGAATAAAAAAGAAAAGGGAATGCATTCTGAGTGGTCCATGAACAGGACCTTGCTATTCCCTTTTTGCTTTATCTACCTACCTCAAAGTTAAAAGTTCAAAGTAAATTTGTTACCATATACAGCCCCGAGATTTGTTTTCTTGCAGGCATACACAGTAAATCCAAAAAACACAATAGAAACAATGAAAGGCTGCACCCAACAGAATGGGCAAACAACCAATGGGCAAAAGACAACAAACACAAAAGAAAAAAAAATAATATCCACAGCACCTATCAATCTCTTCGCTTATTTATTGCAAATTATAGCAGTTTTTCATGTCTTGCGTTAGATTGCTGCCCTAAAATGGAAAAATTTCACAATGGGGTGGCACGATAGTGCTGTGGTGGACATAATTGCTTTGTAGTACCAGGAATCACTGATTGGGGTTCAATTCTCGCCACTGTCTGTAAGTTGTTTGCATGTCCTCCCTGTGACCGGATGCTCATTCCGAAGACATGCAGTTAGTAAGCTGTGGACATGCTATATTGTGCTAGAATCGTGGTGACCCTATATGTTAGTGATAGCAAATCTGATTCTGATCCGGGCTTGGCATTTTATTGTATCTATACAAGATTCAAAACTTATTTTAAAAGTTTTAATTATGTGCAAGTCCTATTTATGAAACTAAAAATGCTATTGCTTCGCCGCCACACTTTTAGAAAAATTATTTTCTTCATATTTTCTTCACTATTTCAGTCTGTACCCACTATTTCTGGTGGAGGGCTGCTCTGTTAAAGCTTTGCTGTAGTTAGACCATGTGGCCAGTAGTGGTGCTCTTGAGTAGTGGAACTGTATTTCTGCTCGTAAAATATGAAAGTGAGGAAAAGTTGTAATGTCTAATTATAGGAACCATGAATGTCTATCATACAATTTATAAATAAGGCTAGTGCATGTGTTGATAGGATGTGATGAAGCAATTGGCCAATCTCAAATTAAATAATGTTTAATTTGTGGCTGACACCAAGATTGTAGTGGACAGCAGAGAAGGCTATCAAAGCTTGCAGATGGAAAAATAGGCTGAAAAATGACAGATGGAATTTAATACAGATAAGTGCAAGATGTTGCACTTTGGGAGGACAGGGTAGGACAGATAATGGTAGAGTATTTAGGTAGAACAAAAGAATAGGGGAATGCAAATCTACAATTCCTTGAAAGTGGTGCTATAGGTAGATAGGGTTATAAGGAGAGCTTTTGGCACATTGACCTACATAAATCAGAGAAATAAGTACTGGAGTTAGGATTTTACACTGAAGTTGTACAAGATGTTGGTAAGGCTAAATTTGGAGCATTGAGTACAGGAAGGAAATCAACAAGACTGAAAGAGTACAGAGAAATTTTATAAGGATGTTGCCAGGACTTGAAAACCCAGGTAAAGTTGTCTATATTAGGACCATATTCCCTAGGGCGTAGAAGAATGAATTTACTTTGAAATTTGAACTTTGAACAGCTTCTGCTGCCAGGGCATCAATCTCTGAAACTGTTTTCCTAAAGTAGTCTGTCTATCCACATCGCTCTTCTTTAAGGTGCCTCTTAAAAGTTCAGCTCTGTCAATGACTTTTAGTAACTGATATTAAAATTTCCTTATGTGGCTTGGTGTTAAATTTTATCTGACAAAGTCCCATGAGTGCTTCGCACCATTTAAATATATTGAAGGTGCTATAGAAATAGACCTTGTTGTTGTAGCTGATTTGAAGAGTGATATTTTATCAGGGGGCCTTTGGAAATCAAGATGAGATAGTTATAAAGTGAACTGTCCAGCACACAATAGTTTTGATCCTTTTCAAAACTGGCAATGAACTAAACTAAGAGCTCCATTAAATCCATTGAAGTAGAACTTGCCATTGGCAATATGAGTAGATGAATACCGAGTTTATTTCTATGATAATTCTCTGGTTGCTAATAGATCCACTGCCCAGTAAACAACTTGGTGCCTGCAATACAGCTGTAGAGAGAATATCACTCCTCACTTATCAATCCTTACTTTGACTCGAATGCTCGTCCATAAATGCTGATTGTTAGACTACTGGCTTGGACTCCCTTGAAAACTGTTGCAGATCTGTGGCCCTTGTTTATGGAACTGTTGCTATAAACCCCTTCCAAGCCTGTGAACACTTTCTCCCGTATTCACAAAGAAGTTAAATGCAGACCAGGAAAAACTCAGCAAAAGCTTCAAATTTTTTTTTTAAGAAATTAGAACAAAACAGGTTCTACCAAACCATTTTGAGAGAAAACCAGCTCCTTACACATATAGAGCAACACAGAGAAAATGCTGGAGGAACTCAGTAGGTCAGACAGCATCAATTGAGAGGATGTTTTGAGCCGAGACCCTTTATCAGGATGTTGACTGTTTATTCCTCTCCATAGATGCTGCCTGGTATGCTGAGTTCCTCCTACATTTTGTGTGTTTGTGTGTATTACTCTGGATTTCCAGCACCTGCAGAATCTCCTGTGTTTTTCCTTATGGATCGATTCACTCCTGAGTTTTACATTTTTAGTTACATCTTCCCTGTGTTCCAGGAAATTACTGCAGGTCTTCATAGTTATCTTACCCTTTGTGTCATCAAACAACCAACACAAGTTTTATTTGTGCTCAGAATGTAGCTGTTGCTGGTGACATCAACAGCACCCTGTCCTTAGTTACCTGGTGAAGATGTAGGGTGAGATTTGTTCCTGATCTCTGGTACTATCTCTTGCCATACTCCTGCTCAGTATGTTGCTCATGGATGCTCACCTTAGTGCTAGAGGATACCGTGCTATCTGCCCAAGTTACAATGCCACATGGCCTGGTGGGGAAATAGGGCGTTATTTGTAAACACAAGATTCTTCAGAATCCAGGGTAATGTACACAAAATGCTGAAAGTGTAACAAGAGAGCTATGGATAGTGGTGAATTCAAGAGCAGAATAGGGTCTGAAACTAACTCAGATTCAGACTCAAAATAAATTAGACCAGGGGTGGCCGACCCATTACATTCCATGCGTCATTTTTTTCACTCACGAGTTCAGATACGCCATACAACTCTTGTACCCCATTCAATTCTTGTAAAAATATGTTAATATAGAACACGTGTGTGAAAAAAATCGCATCTGAACTCATGCGTGAAAAAATTGATGCATGGAATGTAAAAGGTTGGCCACCCCTGAATTAGATGGCACAAATAAAATCCAAAGGTGAAATCACAAACAGTAGTACTAGAAATGGAACTCTTATGATTGAGCACTGAGTGCTTGGCACAAGGCCTTTAGTGCAGATTTTCCGTGAAGGAATGTGGCAGGCAGTTGCAAAGGGACAGTGACAATGTCAGGGCCATTGGAGTGCGAAAAGTTGGATGCCTTCCGCTCTTCAGAATGGACCATGACAGGAAGAACTCAGTAGGTCAGGCAGCATCTATGCAGAGGGACAAGCTGTTAAGGTTTTAGGCTGAGACCACTCTAGGGTATTAATCATCTTCCTCCAGAATTGTCATTGAGGTACACAGCAAGGAAACAGACTCTTTGGAACTATGTATGCAAGATCCCAAGATCTACTGATCAAGGTGCCTTCCTCAGCTACTCCCAGTTGCCTGTCTTTGGTCCATATCCCTTTACACATTTGTTATTCATGTGTAACACCCTGGGAAAGGTTTCCCTGCTAATGTAATGGTTTTTCTGTAGAAGCAGTGTTTGGGTTATGGCTAGAGATAACGGGGGCTTTGGAATGTGCCCTATCCAATGAAGGGAGTGCTTTTTTCTTGTTGTGTGCCTGAGAACGAGGTGAGAGATGATGAGAGAAGATGCCAGAAAGGGGAAGTCATAGCCAGCAGGACAGAGTGGACTTGGAGTGGGGCCAGGAGTTGATGAAGCCCGGGGAAATTGATGGAGGACTAACGGAAGGGAAACCGTGAGCTCCAACATGCACATTAGACTCTTTCATTAAAATGGGCCCTTTTCTTTTTGTTTTTCTTTACTAGTCCTTTAGCCAAATTAAGAATTAAAGAGCTAGATCATTTAATTGCATATGGTGAACTTTCTGTTATTTCGTGGTACTGATTTGTAACAGGGGAACAGATCACACAGCATCCACCCAAACAAGAGGTTTTACACCTCAGAGACTGTCTTCCCTAGACTAACGCCACGAGCTGAACCTGAGGGTTACACATGTAAATGTCTTTTAAATATAATTGTTCTCTATAATTTCCTCTAGAAGCATATTCCATATTCCCACTACCATCTGTGTGAAAAAGTTGCCCCTCAGATCCCCATTCACTTCAAACTTCTAAACCCTCTTGTTTTAGATTCTCCTACCCTACCACCATTCACTTTATATTTGCTCCTCATGACCTTATGTATCTCCATAAGGATGTACCTCTGCCTCCTTTGCTTCAGGGAAGTCAAGCCCCAGCCTTATGCTGTTCCTGGTGGTGGAGTTCACGAAGCCTGGAGGACCTTGGTTATTAGATGTAGATTTTGCTGTGATTGTCTACCAGCAGAGGAGAGGGTGGATGGTGTGGAATCCTGCCTCGACGATGTCGAGTTCCTGAATATGCTACCCCCCATTCAGATAAATTAGAAATAAAAACAGAAAATGCTGGAAAAGCTCAATGAGAAACAGTTAACATCATAAATTGAGGGTGTTTTCAGAATGCTCTGCTTGTTTTTCAGACTGCCAGCATTTGCAGTTTGTTTTTGATTGTCAGGAAAATTGGTGATATCCCTGTTGTAGCGTGAATGAAATCACTGGAGACAGAGTTACTGGTAGATACAAAGCAGCTTCTTTATTCGATGAAACAGGGTACAGCAGGCATCATACAGACCGAGACACTTTCGGTGGAAAGGTCTGCTGGCCCATTGTGGGGCTTGATATTTAGTTGCTAAACACAAAGGACAAATCATATTTACAAAGTATAGGCAATGCTTTCTTTTGAAGCTACATGCAAACTTAACACCTGATTACATTCATCCCACAGATGCCAGTAGGTCTGGGCTGGTATTCACAGTTTTAGGAAATGCATTGTTACAAATGGACTCGGATTCTGATATTCACAGCTTTTAGGAAATGCATTGTCAAGGAACAGAAGACTGGTGGCTGAAGCCATTTACTAAGTGTTAATGACCTAAACTTTACTAAGTGTTAATGATCTAAACTCAAAAATTACTCGAACAATCCCCCCCCAACGTTCCTTCTCATTTTTTTTCACATATGTGTGGACCAACTATTGCTCCAAGCAGGAAATTTTTACACGGTCTGAAAACTGCATGCTGGTTTAAAAGAACTTTTTGTAATATACATACAATGAATATTTAGAATGAAAATTGAAAATCACATAATTTTGATTTTATTACTTAATTGAAGGGTATAATGAAATACAGTACAGCAAAAAAAACTTCCACAGTTTGTAAACTTTTTCTAGCTGCACCCAATTCCAGCCGCGCAGCAACAAAGGCTATGTGCATAGGAGCATTTCAGTTACTGTGCGATCATGCACCCATGCAGCTGAGAGGGAACAGTGATCTCACCACACTCCATTCCTGAGCCTTTTAGATGCTGGATGGGCTTCAGGGGCTTGACAAAAACCCGATGAAGGAAGAGCGGTGAGTATGCATTAATTTGACAATTATAAAAGAAAGTAGAATTGCATTGTCCAAGGGGTTTTGAATCATATTAGCAAGCTCTGGAAAGAAATGTAGACAGGTAGTTCCATGTAAGTCTATACTCTTTTACAATGTCACATCCTATTAATATTACAAGTCATAGCCAGTTACCATATTAGCAGGAATAACTATGGGAACTGACTGCAGTTAATTTGAATCAGATGCATCTGAATTAAGTAGGAATGGTAAAAAAGAAGGGAGAACTTAATCCTTATGGGAGTGGAATGAGGTGCAGACTTCACTGTTCGTAGGACATACAGGCAGGATCTTTATGTGGTTCCTTTGTTAATGAGGGAATTGGGAATGTTATGCACTGTATCAAAGGTCAAGGTATAACAGAGACTGTTGTGGTGAGAGTCTGCAATGTTTAGACTAACTACCTATGTGCTTCTTTTTCCATCTCTGCTTTTGTTTGAGCTTTCCAGCTAAATAGAAGTGAAATGCCACTTCTTATCAAGTTTGCTTCCAACAACTATGAGATATTCTCGAGGTCACTTTAAAATTAATTGTCTTGTACCTCAGGCATTTGTATGTCATAAGTAATACTGTCCCTGGGCACCTCAGAGGTTAGTAAACCTATCTGTTGCAGAATGTTTTTCTCACCTTTTCACGACTGAAGTACAAACACAAGCGATTCTGCAGATGCTGGAAATCCAGAGTAACACACACAAAATGCTGCAGGAACGCAGCGGGGCCTGGCAGCATCTATGGAAAGGAATAACGAGTCGACGTTTCAGGCCGAAGCCCTTCATCGGAACTCTGATTTAATCTTACCACTAAATGGTTGGTTCAATGACAAAGCCATAATGTTCTGTGAAAACACTGAAAGCAGTGCGGGGATGTGGATGCCTATAACATTGAGAATACCTAACCCTAGCACTGACTTCATTAAAACGTGTTTTGTTAAACAAGAATGCATACTTAGGAGTCCTAATGAGTCAGGAGTTGGAAGCTTACACGACCTTGGTGGCATTATTATAATGTTATGCCTTGGCTCTGGGAACATTTCTAGGACTATAACATGACCAAAACAGAGCTGATCGTAGAGCTGACATGCAAGCACTGGCGTGCAGATTTCTCACAGTTTGCAAAGGCTGAACATTCTTCTAACAATTAGCTTTGGAAAAAGGTGTCAGTAATTCTGCTGGATTCTAGTCCAGTCCGCCTGGACTAGGCAAGAGCGTGGGAATGTGAGTAGGAGTGGGTCAGGCAGGTCTCTTCTGGGTTTATTGTCAAACCTTTGCCTAGTTCACTTACTAAAATAATTGGCAAGTCAGTTTTTATTACAAAATGAAATACTTTATGTCCCAAAAAAAGTACAGCAATCCTTGAAGACAGAAATTACAACCAACATTGCTTGAATAAATGCAACTCTTGTCACAGACTGCACAAATCTTCTTGTAACAGGATCTGGAATCTGGGGTCAGCCTCAGGTTAAAGGGGCATCACTTTAGAACTACAGTAAGGGAGAATTTCTTCAGATAGAGTGTGGTGAATCGGTGGAAATTGATGCCACAGAAGGCCGTAGAGGTCAGGTCATTGGGTGCATTTAAGGCAGAGACTAATATGTTCTTGATCGGTAAGGGGATTGAGTGGATAATGTGGGGAAATGGGGCTGAGAAAAAATATCAGCCATGATTGTATGTTGGAGCAGACTTGATGGGCTTGAAGACCTAATTCTGCTCCCATTCTTATGGTCTATGGTCTAATAGCATAGAAACATAGGTAGGAAAATTTACTTTCCTATTACCAGAGGATTAGTTGTTGGTCTTTCGCGATGTCCTTTCTCCATTCCGCTTGTGCAGAGCACCTGGGTGTACTGAATTATAAGTCTCCTTCCTGGGAAGATATTTGATTTCGGCTAGAAATCCAGTGGGTTTCAGAGAGACGTTGGGGGCGGGTGGTGGTGTTTCCCTTTGATTGACTACGTTCCATCAGATGATTTTGGTCTCATTTTCCACACAGGGACCAACATGCAGAGCACAGAATCCCATTTATCTTGTTGCTAGGATGAGCTGGAATTGGGATTAGGCATTGCAAAAGCAATGCAAAAACTGCAGGTATGTATATGAATCAGTTAGGGAGCGACCAAAGGTTTCCGAGCAGAGTTTTTCACCCTCCATCATTCAATTGAACAAAATTTTGTTTCTGTGACTGGAATTCTGAACAAACAGCTAGGGCCCGAATAAGAGAGTCTCTGAAAATGAGCGTGAGATAATGGTGTGCAAACTTATTCTGCCTGCCCATTATGTTGATGCCTACGTGCACGGCACTGACCCCACTGTTGAATCAGCAGTTTTATGACTGGCTGGCACTGGATGAAACAAGCTGCACCTCTTAAAGGAGAAGTGCTTCACTTAAAGGGGAGGTGCATTGTGGTTTGAGCAAGTATTGCCAAGTATGTTGAAAGATAAATCTGACATGCAGAATGGTATATAAAGTCAGAGAACCATAGAGCAATACAGCATGGATACAGGCTCCCTGGCCCAATGAATCCATGCCAACCGTGGTGCCCACCCATCTAGTCCCAATTTCCTGTGTTTGTCCCATATCCCTCCCAACCTGGGGTCCACAGACTGTGGCCTAATGGTATTGATCCATGGTATACAAATGATTGGGAACCCCTGCTCTAAGCCCTGTCCCAGCAAACAAACCTGAACAGGCTTCAAGGGGTTAAGGGTTATGGAGAAAGCGAGGGAGAATAGGGTTGAGAAACAAGATCCGCCATGATTGAATGGTGGAGCAGATTCGAAGGGCCAGACGACCTCATTCAGCAGCTTTATCTTATGATCTATGGCCTAACAGCAGAGAAACACGGACAATGGTGCAGGACCTACAAAATTAACAGTCTTGTCCTGCAGTCAGTGAGCTCACTCCGACCCCTCTCCACGCAGCTGATGAATCCAAAGGAACAGCAGAGACTGTTACAGTTTGGCACCAGTGGTGTCGCAGGAGTTGTCAGTCAGCATTGAACTCAATGTAGGACTGCCTTAGGGACTCCAGCTCTGGATTTTTCTCTCGGGGTTTACTCCCAAAGCCTTCCCCATGAGTGGGTATAGCCGCTAGGTTTGAGATCAGAGGTTTCCTTCTCCTAGAAGAGCTGCCAAGCACAGCAACTGACTTTGAGGTTCCAGTAACTGCAGGGAGGTCAGTCACCAGTGGTGTGCCTCAGGGATCTGTTCTAGGACCCTTACTCTTCGTGATTTTTATAAATGACCTGGATGAGGAAGTGGAGGGATGGGTTAGTAAGTTTGCTGATAACACAAAGGTTGAGGGTGTTGTGGATAGTGTGGAGAGCTGTCAGAGGTTACAGCGGGATATTGATAGGATGCAAAACTGGGCTGAGAAGTGGCAGATGGAGTTCAACCCTGATAAATATGAAGAGGTTCATTTTGGTCGGTCAAATATAATGGCAAAATATAGTGTTAATGGTAAGACTCTTGGCAGTGTGGAGGATCAGAGGGATCTTGGGGTCTGAGTCCATAGGACTTTCAAAGCAGCTACGCAGGTTGACTCTGTGGTTAAGAATGCATACGGTGTATTGGTCTTCATCAATCGTGGAATTGAATTTAGGAGCTCTGAGGTAATGTTGCAGCTATATAGGACCCTGGTCAGACCACACTTGGAGTACTGTGCTCAGTTCTGGTTGCCTCACTACAGGAAGGCTGTGGAAGCCATAGAAAGGGTTGCCTGGATTGGGGAGCATGCCTTACGAGAATAGGTTGAATGAACCCTGCCTTTTCTCCTTGGAGCAACGGAGGATAAGAGGTGACCTGAAAGAGGTGTATAAGATGATGAGAGGCATTGATTGTGTGGATAGTCAGAGACTTTTTCTCAGGGCTGAAATGGTTGCCACAAGAGGGCACAGGTCTAAGGTGCTGGGGAGTAGGTACAGAGGAGATGTCAGGGGTAAGTTTTTACTCAGAGAGTGGTGAGTGCATAGAATGGGCTGCCGGCAATGGTGGTGGAGTTAGATAAGAGACATTTAGATAGGTACATGGATCTTAGAAAAATGGAGGTCTATAGGTAAGCCTAGTAATTTCTAAGGTAGGGACATGTTCGTCACAACTTTGTGGGTCGAAGGGCCTGTATTGTGCTGTAGGTTTTCTATATTTCTGCGTAACCTGTCTTTGCCCCTTCCCCGTCTGTAGAAACAGTTCTGCTGGGGTTAGTAGCTAAGCCACTTGTGAAGGCCAGTAGCTGGAAATGGTCATCAGAGGCTATTTGAGACGTACACTACTGGGGACATTATTCCTGGAAGCTTATTCCCCTCACAAACCATCCCCCCTCCCCATCCATGACAGCCTTAAAGAACCTTCTCACATGTACATTGAAACATTCAGTGTAACACATCATTTTGTGTCAAATCAAATCAGCGAGGATTGCGCAAGGCAGCCTGCAGTGTCACCAACACAGCATACCCACAACTCACTAACCATAATTGTACATCTTTGCAACGTGGGAGGAAACTGGACCACCCAGAAGAAATCTATGCAGTCATGGGGAGAACATGCAAGCTCATTACAGACTGCAGTGGGAATTGAACCGGATCTTTCAGCTAGAACTGTAAAGTGTTATGTGAACTGTTGTGTTACTGTGCACTACACTCAAGCTGATCAGATTTGAACAGGATTGCCACTTGAAATTAAAATGTCCTCTTGAAATAAAAAGAAAGGATTTACTTGGGGATCTGTGGCTAAAAGAGAAATACAATATTCCCAGAATCTTTATTGTAAAGGATTAGAAATAATTTTCATAGCCACATTGTTAATAAATTGATTTATTATCATTACACGTATTGAGGTACAGTGAGAAACTTGTCATGCATACTATCCATGCAGATCAATTCGTTATCCCAGTGCATCGAGGTAGTGCAAGACAAAACGATTGCAGAGTGCAGAATGAAGTGTTACAGCCACAGAGAACGTGCAGTGCAGGTAGACAGGAAGGTCCAGGGTCACAATGAGGGAGACTGTGAGTTTGTGAAATGAAACTGCAGCTCTCTAATGGTAAGATTAATTCCCTGGGATATGCATCCAACACAAGTTTGATTCATTGCTGGATCTCAATGTGTTATCATCTATATTTTTATGCTGGAGATTGGAAAAAAAATGATGGTGTCACTGAGTTAAAGTCAAAGCTCAAAGAACATTTATTATCCAAGTACATATAACTCGCCATATGTGACTCTGTGATTCATTTTCTTGTGGGCATACTCAATAAATCCATTATAGAGTAATAACCATAATATAATAAATGAAAGACCAACATCCAACTTAGACTTTCAATCAGTGTGGTTTCAGCTTGTTGTGTTCCCCTCCCTGCTTCCCCTCCACCACCCCTTTAACTTTCCCCTTACTGGTTTTTCACCTGGAACCTTCCAGCCTTCTCCTTCCCACCCTCCCCCCACCTTCTTTATAGAGCCTCTGCTCCTTCCCTTTACAGTCCTGAAGAAGGGTTCCGGCCCGAAACATTGACTGATCGTTTCCACGGATGCTGCCCGACCTGCTGAGTCCCTCCAGCGTGTTGTGAGTGTTGCTTTGACCCCAGCAGCTGCAGATTACTTTGTGCTTACGACAGTGCCTCTACTTCCTCGGGAGTCTACG
Organism: Mobula hypostoma; assembly: GCF_963921235.1. NCBI lineage: Eukaryota > Metazoa > Chordata > Chondrichthyes > Myliobatiformes > Myliobatidae > Mobula > Mobula hypostoma. Next base: position 45,767,504 of record NC_086118.1, on the reverse strand, counting down.
GAGGCTCAGCATGTCATCAAAAAACTTGACAAACTTCCATAGATGAGTGGTGGAGAGCGTGCTGAGTGGCTGCATTACGACCTGGTGTGGGAATACCAATGACTTGGACTGGAAAATCCTGCAAAAGGTAGTGTGTATTTGGCCCAATTCATCACAGGTAAAACCCTCCCAATCATTGAGCTCATCTACATGAAATGGTGCAGTAAAAACGTAGCATACATTAGCAAAGATCCTCACCACCCAGACCATGCTCTTTGCTCGCTGCCGCCATCAGGTAGAAGGTACAAGTGCTTCAGGACTCGCATCACTAGGTTCAAGAACGGTTACTACCCCTCTACCATCAGGCTCTTGAATACAAGGTGATAACTACTCTTTTATCTTGTATTTAAGGACTCTTTTATCTTGTTTTTTTCATCCTCGTTATTTATTCTTATTTACTTATATTTGCATCTGCACAGTTCACTGCCACATTGCTCCTGTTTACAGTTACTGTTCTATAGATTTGCTAAGTATGCCCACTGAAAAAGAATCTCAGGGTTGTATGTGGTGGCATGTATATAGTCTGATAATAAATTTTACTTTGAACTTCAAACTTTGAACAATCATTCCACAGTCGAAGTCACTTTGATCACATTTCTTCCTCATTCTGATGTTTGTTCTGAACAACAACTGAACCTCTTGACCATGCCTGCACAGTTTTATGCAATGAGTTGCTGCCACATGATTGGTTGGGTAGATATTTGCACTAATGAGCAGGTGTACAGTGTACCCAATGAAGTAGCCACTGTGTGTATGTACTTTGATAATAAATTTACTTTGAACTTTGAACCTTGAACTTAAGGTGAGAGTTGATTGCATCAAAGGAGATGGGTGGAGCAATATTTTTTGCACAGAGCTTGGTGGGTGTCTGGGGTGAGCTGCCAGGAGTGGTGGAGGAGGCAATTATGAGAATGGAGTTTGAGAAGCTCTTTGATAGGCACAGGAATGTGCAGAGAAAGGAAAGATATGGACATTGTGTAACGAGAAGGGCTTTATTTGGTTAGGCATTTCATTATTGGATTCAAGTTCATTTATTGCCATTCTTCAGTACACATAGAGTCAAAGATTGGGACCTTGGATCCGATGCAGCATATAAAAAACACAGTAAGTGTGAAGAACACAATAAAAAAAACCAAAAAATATAAATATGAAAACAGTCCTATAAAACGCAATGTACAAGTAACTGCTACATATATAGACTGACTGCATGTACATAAAGTGATATTAGGTGGTGTGTGTGGAATTATGGTGGCGTGTGGTAACGGGTAGAGATGTTGTTCAGCCTGACGACTTTGGGGAAGTCACTGTTTTTGCGTTTAGTGGTCTTGGCATGGGCATTGTGTAGCTTTTCCCTGATGGGAATGGGACAAGTAGTTCATAAGCAGGGTAGGTGGGAGCCTTCATTTTGCTTATGGAAATTTGCCGATGACACAAAGCTGGGTGGCAGTGTGAAATGTAAGGAGGATGTTATGAGAATGCAGGGTGACTTGGACAGGCTGGGTGAGTGGGCAGATGAATGGCAGATGCAGTTTAATGTGGATAAATGTCAGGTTATCCACTTTGGTGGTAAGAACGGGAAGGTAGATTACTATCTAAATGGAGTCAAGTTAGGAAAAGGGGAAGCACAACGAGATCTAGGTGTTCTTGTACATCAGTCACTGAAAGCAAGCATGCAGGTACAGCAGGCATTGAAGAAAGCTAATGGCATGCTGGCCTTCATAACAAGGGGAATTGAGTATAAGAGCAAAGAGGTCCTTCTGCGGCTGTACAGGGCCCTGGTGAGACCACGCCTGGAGTACTGTGTGCAGTTTTGGTCTCCAAATTTGAGGAAGGACATTCTTGCTATTGAGGGAGTGCAGCATAGGTTCACAAGGTTAATTCCCGGGACGGCAGGACTGTCATATGTCAAAAGATTGGAGCAACTGGGTTTGTATACTCTGGAATTTAGAAGGCTGAGAGGGGATCTTATTGAAACATACAAGATTATTAAGGGATTGGACACGCTGCAGGCAGGAAGCATGTTCCCGCTGATGGGTGAGTCCAGAACCAGAGGCCACAGTTTAAGAATTAGGGGTAGGCCATTTAGAACGGAGTTGAGGAAAAAATTTTTCACCCAGAGAGTGGTGGATGTATGGAATGCTCTGCCCCAGAAGTCTGTGGAGGCCAAGTCTCTGGGTGCTTTCAAAAAAGAGATGGATAGAGCTCTTAAAGATAGCGGAATCAAAGGTTATGGGGAGAAGGCAGGAACTGGATACTGATTGTGGATGATCAGCCATGATCACAGTGAATGGCGGGGCTGGCTCAAAGGGCCGAATGGCCTACTCCTGCACCTATTGTCTATTGACTTTTAATTTAATAAGTTTAACACAACATTGTGGGCTGCAGGGCCCATACGTGTACTGTACTGTTGTTCTATGCTCTACGTATGATCTAAACTGCTTGTTTGTTTAAAGGAGTGTCTTAGACGAGAAGAGACCTGTGTAGGCCAGAAAGGGAATTCCATTATTTAGGGCAAAAGCAGCTGGTCTGGTCACCAGTGATAGAAACCAAAATTTGTGATGCACTATTAATGGAGAAATGGAAGATCTTGTATTGGTTTCAGACCTCATTCATTGCTGCTGAAGGGATTATCAGGAGTGAGTGTATCAATTGACAAATTGTTAAATACGGATGTTTTTAAATACAGCTGAGGAAGAGGAATAGGCAGCTTAATCTGTTAAAGTTGCTCCACTATTTAATAGGATTATCAATGATCCAGCTAGCACAATGGATCAGCGGTCAGTGACTCCGGCTCAGTCCTGAAATCTGGGACCCACCCGCCCCCACCCACCACCCAGGTCATGCTCTCTTTTCTCTGCTGCTTTCAGGAAGAAGGTACAGGAGCCTCAGGGCTCACACCACCAGGTTCAGGAACAGTTATTACCCCTCAATCATCGGGCCCTTGAATCAAAGTGAGTAACTTCACTAATCTTACCACATCATTGAAATGTTCCCACCACCTATGGGCTCACTTTCAAGGGCTCTTCATCTCATGTTCTTGATATTTATTGCTTATTTATTTATTATTATTATTTCTTTCATTTTGTACGTGCCCATTTTGTTGTCTTTTGCACAATGGTTGAAACCCCAAGTTGGTGCGGTCTTTCACTGATTCTATTATGGTTGTTATTCCATAATGGGTTTATTGAGTATGCCTACAAGAAAATATATCTCATAGTTGTACATGGTGACATATATGTACTTTGTTAATAAATTTACCTTGAACTTTGAACTCTGGGGCTGTCAGTGTGGAGTTTGCACAGTCTCTCTGTAACCATGTGTGTTTTCTCTGGGTACTGTAGTTTCCTTTTAGGTCACAGAGGCTGGTAGGTTAGTGGCCGCTGTAAATTTCCCACGATCATTTGGTGGGTGGTGGACTTCAGTGTGAGTTGATGGAGATGAAGGGAATAAAATGGGTGAGTTCAGGAGTGGTGTAAGTGGGTGATTGATGACTGGCATGGACTCAACGGGACAAAGTATCAGTTTCTGTGCTGTCTGATTCTACGTCTTTGTCCATCCTGCATTCCAATGGTAGTTGTTCACTCCTTGCTAATCTAGAATATTTCTTAAAACTATTCAAAGAATTGGCTTCCACCATTAATAGAACAGAGAACATAGAAATTTACAGCATATTACAGGCCCTTCAGCCCACAATGTTGTGCCGACCATGTACCCTACATAGAGACTGCCAAGAATTTCTCTAGCGCATAGCCCTCTATTTTTCTCAGCTCCATGTACCTACCTAAGAGGCTCTTAAAAGACCCTATTGTATCCGCTTCCACCACCGCCACTGGGAGTGCATTCCACGTGCCCACCACTCTCTGTGAGAAAAACTTACCCCTTATTTCCAAGCACCTTAAAACTATGCCCACTCGTGTTAGCCATTTCAGCCCTGGAAAAAACCTCTGGCCATCCACATGATCACTGCCCCTCATCATCTTATACACCTCTGTCAGGTTACCTCTCATCCTCCGTCGCTCCAAGGAGAAAAGGCCAAGTACACTCAATCTATGCCGTCCAATCCAGGCAACGTCCTTGTAAATCTCCTCTGCACTCTCTCCATAGTATTCCTCAAGGAAGAGAGTTTCACAGTCTGAAAAAAATTCAAAAGAGAAGAAATATCATTTCTATTAAATAGGTAGCCCCTTATTTTTAAACAGTAATGTAATGCCTGCTCTTGGATTCTCCAACTAGATGGAATACTCTCTCCACATCCACCCATTCTAAACTCCTATGGATTTTCTACATTTCAATCATTGCCTTTGAGTCTTCTAAACTTCAGCATATGTCCAACCTTCCCTTAATGATCCCTTTGGATTATTAATCTAGTAAATCTTCTCAAATTTGCACTGTCGTTAGCTTGCTTCCTTAAATAAGGAGACCAATACTGTGCATAATGCTACTGATAGGGCCCCACCATTGTCTAAATAATTGAAACATAACTGTACAACCTTGTATTCAGTTCCCTAAGCAATAATTTTTATCAATGCACAATAGAAAGCATTTTACCCAGATGCATCATGGCTTTGTAGGGCAACATCTCTGAATGTGACTGCAAGAAACTGTGAAGAATTGTGGACACAGCTCAGAAAATCATGGAAAATAGATGTACTTTGTCATAGACATGGACTTTGTCTATACTCTTTGCTCTCTCCGTAAAGCAGCCAATGTAATCCAAGACCCCACCTACCCTGGAAATTCTCTCTTCCACTCAGGCTGAAGATACAAAAGCCTGAAAGCATGTACCACCAGGTTTAAGAACAACTTCTACCCTGCTGATACAGGACTATTAAATAGTTCCCCAGTATGATGAGTTGGACTCTTGTCCTCAAAATCTACCCTGTTATGATCTTGCACTTACTTGTTTGTCTGCACTGTTACATTTTATTCTGCAATGTTACTGTTTTACCTTGCTCTACCTCAACACACTGTGTAATGATTTGAACTGTGTGAACAGTATGCAAGACAAGCTTTTCATTGTATCACGGTACATGTGACAATTATAAACCTACTCCAAATCCATTTCCAATTAATCAACCTGCACGTCTCTGTGATGGAGGAAGGAACTAGAACAACACCACAACAGGAAACATCCTATCACAATTCCACTTGGAATCTGCGTTTCGGGAAGATCTCAAATGGGTGGTGGGGTGGAGATACATATCGAGCAAAGGAGGTGTAAGGCGTTCCTTCCCTCTGCTAGCCTGTAGGCCACCCTTGGCAAGGACTAACATCTGCTTATGCCCTTGATGAGGGTCATGGGAACAAGTCGTGGATGGTCATACAAGTGGCTGGTGCATATCACAAGCCGTGGTTATGCGACCACTGACAGATAGGCAGATAATCTCTGAAGGGTATTGATAATGGCTGGGGTCACCCGTCTTGTAAAGACACTGCCCCGAAGAAGGCAAAGGCACACCACTTCTGTAGAAAAATTTGCCAACAACAATGATGGTCATGAGACTACAATCACCTACATCGTACGGCATGGCACACAGCGATGATGATGATGAAGATCGCAAAACAGCTAAAGGGTTACGTTGAATATCTGCTGGAAGGTAAACATAGCTGTCTGAGGAATCACAGCCTCTTTTATTTAATACAGTATGTTAACAAATGATTAAAGAGTCATAGAGTTATAGTAAGGTACAGCACAGACCCATGCCATTCAGCCCAGCTAGTTTGTGCTGAACCATTTAAGCTGCCTCCTCCCATTGACATGCACTGGGACCTCAGCCCTCAATGCCCCTACCATCCAAACTTCTCTTAAACATGGAAATTGAGCTTGCCTGCACTACTTGCCTGGCAGCTCATTCAACACTCTCATGACCCTCTAAGAAGTTTCCCTTCATGTTCCCCTTAAACTTTTCATCTTTCACCCTTAACCCATGACCTCTAGATGTAGTCCCACCCAACTTCAGTGGAAAAAACCTGCTTGTATTTACCCTATCAATACCCCTCATAATTTTGTATAACTCTATCAAATCTCCTCTCAGCCTTTTGTGTACCAAGGACTAAAGTCCTAACCTATTCAATCTTCCCTTATATCTCAGATCCTCCAGTCCCAGTAACATCGATGGATTGAAATCACTTGCAATGAAAAAAAAATTGCATTATCTTTCTGTAGAAAAATCTGCATGGTTACACAGCAAGAACTAATATAAGGTCTAGACAGTAATCTCTCAGTAATTATCATTAATCTGTGTGACCATTTTAATTGGCTGATTGCGGTTGCTGTTTAAGTAAGGTAGACATAGCACAATCTGTGGACTGGGGATTAATGAAAATAAACTTGCGAACACATTTCTGTGGCTTTTCAACTTGTTTTCAAGAACTCTTTGTGGTTTTTTTTCTGTGCTTCCACAAAGTTCAGGGTTCCTTTGAAAATTAAAGTCAGAAAATAGAGTAAGCCTTTGAAGTAATGGCTGGCTTGTTCTCCGGTGAGAGGAAAAGTGCTCTCAGTGGGATGGTGGTATATTGTAATAAAACTTTATTTGCAGTGAGCTCTCTACTGAGTGTGTAAATTGGCAGGATTAAGCTGGCATCTATTCATGCCATCTCATGCATTTCAGGATAACACTCCAGCAAATGAGGTAACAGCTGCAAACATCTAGATACAGCCTATTGGAAAAATTGTGTGCATTTTAATCTTCAAGTTCCTTTGATCTTCAAGTTCCATTTTCATTAAGTGAAAGAAAGGAAGTGCTTGCATTGGACAATGTCTTCTACATCTTTTTTAGCAGGGCCTTATAATAATTTGTTATGCTCAAACACTGCTGTAAAGTTGGAAACATGGGCAGATAAGTTATGCAGACATATTCCTTCAACGATTATCATATATGTGTCTATGTCTCTTTAAGAAGTCTAATTAGGCCATATGCTATCACTGCAAGTTCAAATCATTTCACTATTTTTGATCAGAAAATTTTCCCATTTCCAGCGTCTGCAGTTTCTTTCTCCTTTTTTGATTTCTCTTCCACCTTAAAAGAACTCCACTCCTCTTTCCATCATTTTTCCAATTGACCGCCCTGTTACTGCTTCAATTTCAGATGAAGTTCACCAACGTACGTCTGTCTTCTCAGATTCTGCCTGACCTGTTGAGTATTTCCGATATTGTTTATTACCAACTCAAACTAGATATAGTCCTTGCCAACTACAGCAGATTGGAAGACTTAAGTCAATTTTCTGGACAAAGACCTGGTCAATGTTCAACCATAACCATAAACAGAACAACACATAAAATGCCAGGGGAGCTCAGCAGGCCGGGCAGTATCAATGAATGGGGAGGAAGCAGAACGGTTTGAGCTGAGATCTTCCATTAAGGCTGGAAAGGTGGGGGAAGAAGTCAGAATTAGCAGGGGCGGGGGTAAAGGAATACAAGCATGCAGGTGATAGGTGAAAACAGGTGAAGAGGAGGGGTTGAAATAAGAAGCTGGGAGGTGATAGGTGGAAAAGGTAAAAGGGTGAAGAAGATGGAATCTGATAAGAGAGGACAGTGGGCCATGGGAGAGGGGGAAGGAGGAAGTGCAACTATAACTATGCGAGGAGAAGTCTCTATAGCAGGGGTTCCCAACCTTTTTTATGCCATGGACCAAAACCATTAAGCAAGGGGGTCCATGAATCCCAGGTTGGGAACCCCTGCTAGGGAGAGGTTTGCAGCTCTCTGTGTAATGTAAAGGAATTAGTCTGACAGCTGTGTTTTAAAAGAGCTTTGGTAACTTTTGTTTGTCTTTCCAATGATGGCGATTGTTGACAAAACCTGCAAGCTCTTCTGTTGGTTCAACAAAGGCTGTGAAGTTGGCTAAAACACAGTGTGTGTTGGCATGGCATGTTAAGAGTGGATGAGAGATAAGGGACACCAACAGTCACTCTGTTCAACAGTGCAACATTTGCTGAAATGATATTGTTTGAAGAAGGAATTAATTGAAGCAATGGATAAGTCATCTCTGGGCTAAAATAATGAAGATTAGATTTGTCTTGGCAGGAATAAAATGGGTAAAATTGCAGCACTGCTGTTAAATGTCTATATTGGGAGTACTAGGATCTTTGAGAGCCAAGGAATGTTCTCTGAAGTAATCAAGCAGACATGGAGGGAACAACAGATAATCAGTGTTCCCTCTAATTTGTAATGACCAGTGTGCGCAAAAATCTTGTGCTGTGCAATTCTTTTTCCCAGTGACAACAACATGTGCACATTGAATAATTTCTTCAATAAAAACAGTATAAATAAGTCAGTTCTAAAATCTGCAGACAAATCATTGCAAACTCCACGTTGTCAACATCTTCCCCATCAGAAACTGAAAAAGGAAATGTGACTGTGTGTGATCGTGAAGTATACTTAACATGCCAACGAGGTAGAGGGTGACAACCTTTTGCACACTGTTTAAGTTCCTTTGTGCGCTAGTAGCAAAAGGTAAGTGTCCCCGCGCACACCTTAAAGGGAACATTGCAGATAATGCACAGGTTATAGATTAGAACGTCCAAGGAGGAAAAAAATGTTCATTTCAGGGACTTTGCCAGAAAAGGAAAGTTTTACACATGAGAGAAGTTTGGATAGGCTGGGATTTTTTCTTTTTGATCAAAGGGGAATAAGGAGACATTAAAATAAAGCGTATAAAACTATGAATAGACTAGATAGTGTAACTGGGATAGACCTACATCCCTTTATGGAAGTGTCAATAAGTCAGGGCAATGGTTTAACTTGACTGGAAAATGGACTAGAGAAATGAATTGAAGATGAATTAGAAAGTAAACGAGAAATGCACTGACTAAAAGAGATCCAAAGTCCTTGTCCCATTAAAAAGTGGCTGGGTGTGCACATAAGGAATTAGAACCTATAGAACTATTTACTTCGTGCTGGGAAGTGGGGATAGAATGGTTGATTTTTTAACTGGCATGGAACGAGATGAGTTTAATTACCTCATTCTATGATGTGCACATATTCTACTGAATCAGAGTCAAGTTTATTATCACTGGTATATGTCGTGAAATTTGGTAACTTAGCAGCAGCAGTTCAATGCAATATGTAGTCTAGAAGGAAAAAATAAATAACTAGGTAAATCAGTTACTGTATATGTATATTGAATAGATTAAAAAACATTGAAAAACAGAAATAATATATATTAAAAAAGTGAGGTTATGTTTGCGGGTTCGATGTCCATTTAGGAATCGGATGGCAGAGGGGAAGAAGCTGTTCCTGAATCACTGAGTGTGTGCCTTCAGGCTTCTGTATCTCCTACCTGATGGTAACAGTGAGAAAAGGGCATGCCCTGGGTACTGGGGGTCCTTAATAATGGAGACCACTCCTTGAAGATGTCCTGGGTACTTTGTAGTCTGGTATCCAAGTTGGAGTTGACTAAATTTATTGTTACAGAAATATTCCGCAGTACCATTCCATGTCAGGCAAAGAGCACAGCAGAAAAGAAAGATCCAACTGTCCTTAATTATCACCGCTTGTGACATCCAACCCACTTTCTAGGGTAAGGATTGGCTGAAAACTATAAAAAGATTCATCTTCAGTGACCAGTCGCTGAAAGCAGGCTCAGCAGCTTGGTGACCTGTTGATAAGATATGCTAATGTTTGTCAGAATGAAGCAAATTGGGCAAACCCGTCTCCTTCTCTCACTTCCTCCGTCTCCGTTGCATCTGCTCTCAGAATGAAGCTATTCATTCCAGAATAAAGGAGATGTTCTCCTTTTTCAAAAAGAGGAGCTTCCCTCCTCCACCATCAACACTGCCCTCAATCACAACTCTTCCACTTCAGCACATCTGCTTTTATCCCATCCTCCCACCACCCTACCATGGATATGCTTCTTCTGGTCCTCACCTACCACTCCACCAGCCTCTGTGTCCAGGAAATAATTCTCCAGAATTTCTGCCATCTCTAACGGGATCTCACCACCAAGCACATCTTTCCCTTCTCCCCCCCCCCCCTTCCTGCTTTCTGCAGGGATCTCTCCCAACGCCATTCCCTTGACCATTCATCCCTCCTCACTGATCTCCCTCCAGGCAGAACAAGTGCTACCCCTGCGTCTTCATCTCCTCTCTCACTACCATTTAGGGCCCCAAACAGCCCTTCCAGGTGAGGCAACACTTCACCTGTGAGTCTGTTGGGGCTGTCTACTGTGTCCAGTGCTCCGGGTGTGGCCTCCAGTATAACAGTGAGACCCGATGTAGATTGGGAGACCGCTTCGCCGAGCACCTGTGCTCTGTCCACCAGAAGAAGCGGTATCTCCCAGTGGCCACCCATTATAATTCCACTTCCCATCTCCATTCTGACATGTCCATCCATGCCTCCTCTACTATCACGATGAGGCCACATTCAGGTTGGAGGAACAACGACTTATATTCCATCTGGCTAGCCTCCAACTTGATGGTATGAACATTGATTTCTCAAACCTCTGGTAATGCTGCCCCTCCCACCCCACTTCACCACTTCCCATCCCCTTTTCCCTCTCTCACCTTATCTCCTTTCCTGCCCATCACCTCCCTCTGGTGCTCCTACCCCTTCCCTTTCTTCTATGGCCTTCTGTCCTCTCCTATCAGACTCCCCCTTCTCTAGCCCTGTATTTCTTTCACCAATCAACTTCCCAGCTCTTTACTTCATCCCTTCCCCTCCCGGTTTCACCTATCACCTCATGTTTTTCTCTCTTCCCTCCCTCCACTTTTCAAATCTACTCCTCATCATTTTTTCAACAGTCCTGCCGAAGGGTCTCGGCCATAAATGTCAGCTGTACATTTTTCTATAGATGCTGCCTGGCCTGCTGAGTTCCTCCAGCATTTTGTGTGCGTTGCTCGGATTTCCAGCACCTGCTGATTTTCTCTTGTTTGTAACCACAGAGCATGCGCAATTCCATGCTCCTTAAATGCCTTGGTGGATGCAGAGTAACACAAGAGACTGCAGATGTAGTAATCTGCTGGAAGAACCCGCAACTGAGGGTGGACAGAAATATTCATGTCTCAGGTCAAACCTCTACATCATTATTGCATTTGTTTTGCAAATGGAATCAAGGTGGTACTTCAGATATTACAGGTCAGAATGGATCAGCAACCAGAAGGGATTAATAGTTGTACTGGTAGTCAAGATGATATTTTAATTGGAACAGGTTTGGTTTTGGTGGAAACTTTACAAGCACGGTGTGCATCAGAAAAGAAGGAACATTTGCTTTTATTTAGAGCATGCAGCTTACTTGGGTTTCAGGAAAGATAAACAAGTTTTACAGCCAGTCAAGCAAGGAATCCGGGATGTAATGAGGCAAAATCTCCTGTAAGGTTTTCAGAATTATGCAGCTTCTTCGAAAGAGTGGAACAAGAATGAAAGGTCCTGCCAGATGTGATTTCAGCATTTATAACTCCTAATCATCTCAAAGAATTTTGAAGAAATATTGGATACAGGAAGAACATTTCAACCTTCTTTCTTCAGATTCCTTCACCATATTGTTTGTTGTCCCAGATCCCAGAATCTAAAGTCTCTTGTGTCTCTGGAGTTTTGTACATGTATGCCTCTTCATAAATATAAATGAGATAATACAAAATCATTATAACTGTTAAATGCACCATCGATTTTGTTGAGTTAGCAAACTATAGACAGGTAGACCACCACATACTGCAGTAAGAGACTTGCTTGTCTTTGTATAACTTGTAGGGGTAAAATTCAACTAAAGTAAGGACTCTGCGTGACTACCAAGAGATTTGCATCTATCAGAACAGTGATATGCAAAAATAATTAAGTAATTTACTTGGATAGAGGGAGGAGTATTGTCCAAGACATTGAAGATAAAACACTGACCAAGATAGAGTGGACATGCAGAGCATGTAGGAGCATTAGAGATCTGAGGACACAGCCTCGGAATGAAAGAATGACCCTTTAAAACTGTGATGAAGAAGAAGGTTGAATCTGCGCCAAGTCAGTGGATATTTATGGGAAAGACTGATAGGTTCTTGATTAGTGAAGGAGTTAAGAGTTGCAGGGAGAAGGCGGGAAAATGGGGTTCAAAAAAAATCAGCCATGATTAAATGATAGAGTAAGACTTGATGGGCTGAATGGCTTATTTCTGCTCCTATATCTTATTTTTTTCTGCAAGCCATGGGATCCTTTTAATAAGTCATATAACCAGAGTTTATGCCACTCTGGGAGACCAGACGAGGCCTATGTTTAGTTATCAGTTAATTAACTGATATGACGTAAAGATTTTTACTCCTCATGTATATGAAGGATGTAAGAAATAAAGTCAGTTCAATTCAATTCATTTCAATTAAAGATGGTTGTGTGGGCAACTCAAAACAGGATTAATTAGAGCTTGCTTTTGCATTACAATGTTCAAGTTCAGAGGATGGTGTTGGGGCACTGCTGTTAGTGCACCTGTCTCACAAACTCCAGCAAGGTTGGTCAGAATCTGGTCTCTAATGTTGTCCGTATGCTGTTTCAATGTTTGTCTGGCATTTGTTTTCCCAGGTTCTCTGGTTTCTTCCCACACCAAAAGGTTTACTGGCTGTTGCGGGCTGCTGCAAACTATCCAATTTAGGTTGTCCATTGGACAATAAAGGGAGGGTTGTCCATGGGCATTTGTAAGAGAATAAATTGCAAGGAAGGAAATGAGGAAATGGGATGGATATAATTGCTTTGAAACATAGACTTAATGGACTGAATGCCCTCTCTCTACGTCATTGAGATTGGGTCCTAAAAAAGTGTGGGAAGTATTATTAGATTTTAAAATGAGAGGTTCAAAGGTCCAATTTACTGTCAGAGAAATGTGTACAATATACATCCTGAAATGCCTTTTCTTCGCAAACATCCACAAAAACAGAGAAGTGCCCCAAAGAATGAACGACAGTTAAACATAAGAACACCAAAGTCCCCCCCAGCTCCCCTCCCTCACACGCGTAAGCAGCAGCGAGCAACAACCCCCCCCCCTCCCCCCACCGGCAAGAAAAAGCATCAGCACCCATCACCAAACACTCAAGTGTGAGCAAAGCAACAGCAAAGACACGCACTTGCAGTTACCCCAAAGACTTTGCGTTTCACCCGGCATTCGACATACCATAGACTCTCTCCCTCTCCCTAATAAGGGAGAAGGAGGTGTCTCTGTTTCTCCCAGCGAGCAGGGAACACATAGCAAGCAACTCATTGGTTTATGATGTTAAAAGTCAGTTACATTGATTTTCTGAGCTCTGTTCCCAAAGATCTCAAAGATCCCGGGTCTTTGGGCCCACAGCAGTAGATTTTCCGACTCCCCCGACAACACACAGGTCTCCTGCGTGATACTCACCCTCGATCTGCCTGTCTCCAGAGTCCCGAGATCTTAGGCTTCTGAATCCGAGCCAGACTCTGAGGCTGAACAACGGCCAGTCCTGAAACCCTGAGAACGGGTCCCGTTCCTGCAAAGAACCGAAGTCAGCGTGTAACTCCAGGTCAGGGTCTTCAAAAGAACCCTGAAAGGGAACCGTAAAGATATTAAAAATGGAAATAGAGCTGTTTCCGAAGATGGAAGCAAAGGAGTTGCCGTTTAGTGCCATCTTAACTTTGCTCTGTGCATATGGTTGCCAGTGTTAGATTAAGGTTAAGCCTTGACCAATCCAGTAGTTGCTTGCGTGCCCATCAACATAGATGTGGTCAGGTTTCACAATATCCTGAAACCGTCAGCCCAACTTTGGAGATATGCAATGGGAAGTTAAAGATGTCAAAAATGCTCTCTTTGCTTTTTGGATCAATGATCAAGTCTGAGTTTTGCAAACAGTTCATAATTCTTCCTAATGCAGAAACAGAGGTGCACAACTCCATTCAGTGAAGGCAAATGCATGGCTGTTGTGAGAACTGAAAATGTGGCTGCATGGTTGAATAGAGCCATCTATTTTTATGGTTGATACCAGTGCTGGTGTCTGCCGTGGGAAAGTATTACAGTCCTCGCCAGTGATCTCAAGATCATAGGGATTTAAAAAAAGGAAAATCTGCAGGGTAGAAGTAATCAAAATGAACAAAAAACTTGCCAGCAACACAGACAAAATGCTGGTGGAACGTAGCAGGCCAGGCAGCATCTATCATCAGTGTTCCACCAGCATTTTGTGTGTATTGCTTGAATTTCCAGCATCTGCAGATTTCCTCGTGTTTGCATTTTAAAAAAACTTGCCAGGATACATGCCCTGTAGTGTCAATGTGGCAAACTCCACGTCCTATTTCACAATGAGTTAAAATACAAAATCAAATACTTGAGCATTTGACCAGTCAATTCTTGTCTAAAGGACCATTAATACCTTACCATAATTTTTAGTGAATTTAATACACATAGGACTAGGATTTTTGTGGAGAATTGTTGGCAGTTATACAGATCTACTTGGTGCCATTGTGAAGTTTCTCGTGCTCTTATTTGCAAAGCAAAATACAATTACCTTGACACAGCATACAAAATGCCGGAGGAACTCAACAAGCTAGGCAGCACTTTATGGAAAAGAGTACGGTCAATGTTTTGGGCTGCTTTTTGGGTGCGGTATTAAACTGAGGTTCCATCTGCTCTTTGAGTTAAATATAAAAGATCCCAGAAATAATTCAAACAGGGAAGTTCACATTGATGGGCAAGCCATAATTTATGCTTTGACACTTGTTAAAAATAAACAAATACTTTCATCATCAATAACACTTGTTGAGACTGTTTAGTGAAAATGGCAGCTTCATTTCCTAGGTCTTGACTTCAGAAGAACTTTAATGATTGTAAAACACTTTGGAACATTCTAAAGAGTTTGATAGGTGCCACAGAAATGCAGGGCTTGGTTTGTTTTGTGCAAGATCTGATTAACATTTCAAAGTTTATCCTCTTTAACTGAATGACAAGGTTTAGTTCAGAGGGCTCTGCCGGCTTATGGAAGGCAGTGGGCCTTGTCTTAGCAATGAAGTTGAACGGAACAGATAAAATATCTGTCAGTTTGAGGGAGTTACTGTACTGATCTCCCTGCAGAAGATGGAAAGTTTGGATTAGCATTTCTAACTTGGTGAGCACACTGTTCCATGAAAAGCCAGGGTTTGAAGTACTGAATCATTTCTTCTCCTTCCTCACTTTCTTCTGTTCATTTTGTTCCCACAGTCCCGTGATGATAGTTTATTTTACATAATCATTAGAATTGTTGCTCAGTGAATTCACACGATATCTGTGGCCTGAATTATTCATTGCTCCACGACACATAAAAGATGAATATATTTTAGAGAACACTTTTGTGCTTTAAAAAATGTGAATGAGTGTGGTTTGTATAAATGAACTGACAGAATATTTATATAGAGTCCATATAGCTTGGATTCAATGGAAATGCAACATCTGTTAATTATTTGGGAGTTTTTCATTTATTATATTACCTTCAGTATTGTCCAGGTGACACTGACTCCACTACAGGACCATGGTGTAGAACGTTGCTTCAGATACACTGTTCAAACTGTGCAACACCAACCCAATTCTTTTTTATTGCTATTGCTACAAACTGTCAATTTGTTGCTGAAGTTTTATTCAAAAATATAATTAAGTTCGGATTCTGTTATGTTTTATATACCATTAATCTTGAGGATTTGCTTATAGGAGTGCCAGAGAGCTGATTTGGAAGTTGTGCTAATAAGGACAAATTAAATGGCGATATTTAATTTGGACTGCTTCATTATGGTGTCAGCAAAATTAATCCTCATGATGCAGGGAAATCATTCATCAAAAGAAAATAATCAGGACTCGAAAGCTAATTGGTGGTGACCCATGTGATGTTGATACATTCTGTTTGATCTTGGTGATCTGAACCATATGACAATGAATGAACAAGGTTGTGAACAGGGATGAAAAGAAGGATAGTAGGACCCTCACTGAAGTGAAAGTGGCTATTACTTTGAGATCGAGGAATGAGAACACATCCCCTTGGCCCTCAGGTCCTGTAAAGTCATCTTATTTACATCTTACACCGGGGTTTGGTGTGCTCAAAGGCAAAGTGGCATGACATGTCTCAATCTCTGTTCCTTAACACTTGGGCATGAAAGTGACCTTAACTGATGGTTATATTTCATACAGTATCTGTAACCATATCTCATGGAACATGTCAAAAGCTTTAAGTTCCTTGGGGTCAATATCACAAATGACCTGACTTGGTCCAACCAAGCAGAGTTCACTGCCAAGAAGGCCCACCAGTGCCTTTACTTCCTGAGAAAACTAAAGAAATTTGGCCTGTCCCCTAAAACCCTCACTAATTTTTCTAGATGTACCGTAGAAAGCATTCTTCTAGGCTGCATCACAAACTGGTATGGAACTTGTCCTGTCCAAGACCAAAAGAAGCTGCAGAAGTTGCCGTTGGACTGGCAAATGACACTTCAAGGATTGACGGTGGATATGCAATGGCAAGCATTTAAAGGTTGCATGGATGAACTACAACAATTGTTCATCCCAGTTTGGCAAAAGAATAAATCAAGGAAGGTAGTGCACCCGTGGCTGACAAGAGAAATTAGGGATAGTATCAATTCCAAAGAAGTAGCATACAAATTAGCCAGAGAAAGTGGCTCACCTGAGGACTGGGAGAAATTCAGAGTTCAGCAGAGGAGGACAAAGGGCTTAATTAGGAAGGGGAAAAAAGATTATGAGAGAAAACTGGCAGAGAACATAAAAACGGACTGTAAAAGCTTTTATAGATATGTAAAAAGGAAAAGACTGATAAAGACAATTGTAGGTCCCCTGCAAACAGAAACAGGTGAATTGATTATGGGGAGCAAGGACATGGCAGACCAATTGAATAATTACTTTGGTTCTGTCTTCACTAAGGAGGACATAAATAATCTTCCAGAAATAGTAAGGGACAGAGGGTCCAGTGAGATGGAGGAACTGAGCGAAATACATGTTAGTAGGGAAGTGGTGTTAGGTAAATTGAAGGGATTGAAGGCAGATAAATCCCCAGGGCCAGATGGTCTGCATCCCAGAGTGCTTAAGGAAGTGGCCCAAGAAATAGTGGATGCATTAGTGATAATTTTTCAAAACTCGTTAGATTCTGGACTAGTTCCTGAGGATTGGAGGGTGGCTAATGTAACCCCACTTTTTAAAAAAGGAGGGAGAGAGAAACCGGGGAATTATAGGCCGGTTAGCCTAACGTCGGTGGTGGGGAAACTGCTGGAGTCAGTTATCAAGGATGTGATAACAGCACATTTGGAAAGCGGTGAAATGATCGGACAAAGTCAGCATGGATTTGTGAAAGGAAAATCATGTCTGACGAATCTCATAGAATTTTTTGAGGATGTAACTAGTAGAGTGGATAGGGGAGAACCAGTGGATGTGGTATATTTGGATTTTCAAAAGGCTTTTGACAAGGTCCCACATAGGAGATTAGTGTGCAAACTTAAAGCACACGGTATTGGGGGTAAGGTATTGGTGTGGGTGGAGAATTGGTTAGCAGACAGGAAGCAAAGAGTGGGAATAAACGGGACCTTTTCAGAATGGCAGGCGGTGACTAGTGGGGTACCGCAAGGCTCAGTGCTGGGACCCCAGTTGTTTACAATATATATTAATGACTTGGATGAGGGAATTAAATGCAGCATCTCCAAGTTTGCGGATGACACGAAGCTGGGTGGCAGTGTTAGCAGTGAGGAGGATGCTAAGAGGATGCAGGGTGACTTGGATAGGTTGGGTGAGTGGGCAAACTCATGGCAGATGCAATTTAATGTGGATAAATGTGAAGTTATCCACTTTGGTGGCAAAAATAGGAAAACAGATTATTATCTGAATGGTGGCCGATTAGGAAAAGGGGAGGTGCAACGAGACCTGGGTGTCATTATACACCAGTCATTGAAAGTGGGCATGCAGGTACAGCAGGCGGTGAAAAAGGCGAACGGTATGCTGGCATTTATAGCGAGAGGATTCGAGTACAGGAGCAGGGAGGTACTACTGCAGTTGTACAAGGCCTTGGTGAGACCACACCTGGAGTATTGTGTGCAGTTTTGGTCCCCTAATCTGAGGAAAGACATCTTTGCCATAGAGGGAGTACAAAGAAGGTTCACCAGATTGATTCCTGGGATGGCAGGTCTTTCATATGAAGAAAGACTGGATGAACTGGGCTTGTACTCGTTGGAATTTAGAAGATTGAGGGGGGATCTGATTGAAACGTATAAGATCCTAAAGGGATTGGACAGGCTAGATGCGGGAAGATTGTTCCCGATGTTGGGGAGGTCTAGAACGAGGGGTCACAGTTTGAGGATAGAGGGGAAGCCTTTTAGGACCGAGGTTAGGAAAAACTTCTTCACACAGAGAGTGGTGAATCTGTGGAATTCTCTGCCACAGCAAACTGTTGAGGCCAGTTCATTAGCTATGTTTAAAAGGAAGTTAGATATGGCCCTTGTGGCTACAGCGGTCAGGGGGTATGGAGGGAAGGCTGGGTTCTGAGTTGGATGATCAGCCATGATCATAATAAATGGCGGTGCAGGCTCGAAGGGCCGAATGGCCTACTCCTGCACCTATTTTCTATGTTTCTATGTTTCTAAGATCGTGAATACCGCACAGCACATCACAGAAACCAACCTTCTGTCCGTGGACTCATTTTACACCGCACGCTGTCGGAGCAGTGCTGCCAGAATAATCAAGGACACAACCCACCCAGCCAACACACTTTTCGTCCCTCTTCCCTCTGGGAGAAGGCTCAGGAACTTGAAGACTCGCATGGCCAGATTTGGGAACAGCTTCTTTCCAACTGTGATAAGACTGCTGAACGGATCCTGACCCGGATCTGGGTCGTACCCTCCAAATATCCGGACCTGCCCCTCGGTTTTTTTGCACTACCTTACTTTCCATTTTTCTATTTTCTCTTTATGATTTATAATTTAAATTTTTAATATTTACTAATTTTTACTATTTTTAATATTTAATATTTGTAATCCAGGGAGTGGAAAGCGCAGAATCAAATATCGCTGTGATGATTGTACGTTCTAGTATCAATTGTTTGGCGACAATAAAGTATAAAGTATAAAGTATAATGCGCAACGCAGTGCTTCTCGCAATGCTTTACAGCGCTGAACGTAAGATCAATGGGGGTTCAATTCATGCTGCTGTCTGTAAGGAGTTCGCACATTCTCCACGTTGACCACATGGATTCCAAAGATGTTCGGGTTAGGGATAGTGTGTTGTGATCATGCTATGTTGGTGCCGGGCACCTGGCGACACTTGTGGGCTGCCCCCAGCTCAGTCCTGGGACTGTGCTGGTCGTTGGCACAAAATGGCGCATTTCACTGTATGTTTCAGTGTACATGCGACAAATAAAGTGAATCTTCTCTTTAGGTCAGGTAGTATCTGCAGGAAGAGAAAAGTTAACTTGGTCAACCTAGTTGAAAAGTTTAGTTTCGAGTTCCAGCAAGTGATACATTTTGTCTTTGTATTGCAATACAATAAAGGAGATGAAAAGAAAGGTCAGCATTTATATCTAGGAAGAAGTGAAGTGAAATCAGAACCACTGGAAGCAGTTGGTGGAGAGGGGCTGGGTGGCTGAATGGTGTGGGGGTGTAGCTGATGTTGTGGTGTGACGAACAAGTGTCACAACCACTGATTTGGCGGCGCAGTAGATACAGCAATTGTGCTTGTGAATTAGCACGTGTCAGCTAATTATCATTTTATCGTGATCATGCTTAACCTCATATTTGTCATCGTTGTGCTTGTTGAGACTTGGTCAGAGCACAGTAACGCTTCGCTGCTGTTTTGCATTTGGCCTTCCCTGAGATATTGGACTTTCAAGTCAACTGACTCTGAAGACTAGCAGTATTCGTTTAATGTTTAGATGCTCTTTTCAGCTGCAGTGTAGGCTTCATTTTCCTTTTGAGAGTTTTAGTTAACGGCCCTGTTTGACCTAGTGTTCATTGTTTTATTTTCCCTTTAACACTGTTCATATTAAAGTCTGTGAGCTATCGACCTGCTTCAGTGGCTCTCACTTGCACTTGGGCCATATCCTACTGATGCCGCCGGCAATGGATGCAAGTTCCACAGTGCCAAGCCTTTCAATACCAACAATAAAGATCAGTGTCTATGTCACAGAGGTTGCACCAGTATGGACTGTAATTGTAATGTGGTTACTTTCCTTTTCCTCCAGCCCCCCCCACCCTTTCATTCCCCACTCTGGCTCCCCTCTTATCTCTTGTCTTCTCCTCACCTGCTTATCACCTCCCCCTGATGCCCCTCCATCGTCTCTTTCTCCCATAGTCCACTCTCCTCTCCTGTCAGGTTATTTCTTCTTCAGCCCTTTACATTTTCAACCTGCCAGCTTTTCACTTCACCCCCACTCCCCCACCCACGTTGCTTCACCTAACACCTTCTAGCTTGTACTACCTCCGCTCACCCCGCCTTCCTATTCTGGCTTTATGTCCTTTCCTTTGCCTTCCTGACGAGGGTCCTGAGACATTGACTGTTTGTTCTTTCCCGTAGATGCTGTCTGACTCGCTGAGTTCCTCCAGAATTTTGTGGGCGTTGCTCTGGGTTTCCTGCATCTGCATAGTCTCGTGTGTTTGCACTTTCCTTCGTTGGTTTGCATTTGACAGGTGATTCTACCAAAACCAGACAGCAACCGGCAGGAGAGCTGATAAAAGGAACACCAAGTGCTTGTATTAGTATAAACACAACAGGTTCTGCAGATGCAGTAAATACAGAACAACACACACAAAATGCTGGAGGAACTCAGCTGGTCAGGCAGCATCAGGACTTGTATTAAAGTAAAGTCAGGCAGGACGTCACAGTGCTGTCTCACAGCTCCAGTGATCCAGGGTTTGATCCTAACCTCTGAGTGGAGTTAGTGTGTCCTCCCTGTGATCAAGATTTCCTCTGGGTGCTCTATCTCCTCTCACGTCCCAAACATCAGAGGATTAATTGGCCACTGTGAGCTGCTCCTGGTGTTTCATTGAGGGGTAGAGGAAAACCATAGGACATAGGAGAAGAACTAGGCCATTCAGCCCATCAGGTTTGCTCTGCTATCCAACTGCTTCCTCAATGCTACCTGCCCCTCCATCTTCGTATCAGCTGCAAACATGGCCACTCTCACCTCTATTTTACTTTTTATATATCTGAAAAAAAAACCTGGTATCCTCTTTTAGGTTATTGACTAGCTTACCTTCATTTTTCATCTTCTTTCTCCTTATTGCTTTTTTGGTTGCCTTCAGTTGGTTTTTCAAAGCCTCCCATTCCTTTAGCCATATTGTATGCCCTTCCTGGGGCATCGGTGGGGGGGGGGGTGGAAATACACACAGAACACTGGAGAACTTAGCAGATCAGGCAGCATCTATGGAGGGGGCTAAGGAGACAACGTCTTGGGCGATGCCCTTCTTCGAGACTCTTCAGATCAGGAAACACAGGGAAGATGATGAGAACAAGAGAGAATTAATGAAGGATTAATAGTTGATGGCACAGACTCGGTGGGTGAAAGATCTGTTCCAAGACCATAGCTATTATTTCAACTGAAGATTAGATTGAGGAAATTGGGATTATTTTTGAAGCGTGAGAGGAGAAATGATAGAAATGTACAGGATCATTACTGGTTTCGTTAGGGTAGGTATGTAACACCCTGGTTAACATTTCCCCTGCTACAGTACCTATAAAAAGTCTTCACTCCCCTTGGAAGCATGATTTAACGTTTTGCAACATTGAATCACAGAGGAGTTAATTTGGCTTTTTTTTGACACTGATCAACAGAAAAATCTCTTTCATGTCAAAGTGAAAACAGATCTCTATAAAGTGATTTAAATGAATTACAAATACAGGACACAAAATAATTGATTGTGTAAGTATTCAACCCCTTCAAGTCAGTATTTAGTAGATGCACCACTGGCAGAAATTACAGCATTGTATCACGTACCCCGTGACGAGTTAAAGAACCAACAGAAATAGAAAACACTTTGGAGTCTGGCATTGCTATTAACAAATACTATTTATTAGTAACTACGCAATACAGTACTATAAATTCAGATATAAAAAACAGGTTAGCAAAGATTATATGTATATAAGTGTGGACATATAGAAACTAAGCTTCTTCAAGCCTAGGGGTAAATGGATACAGTCTTACGGAGATGAGTAAAGTTCAGTTCAGTTCGTGGTATTCAGTTGAGTAGTGATGGAGAGAGAGAGAGAGGTGTTTAGTTCTTCAGGTGAGCTGATGCCGTCGATCTTCCTGTTGTCCTCCGAAATCCTTTAGAAGTCACCTCAACAAGTGGATCGTTTTTCTGTGGTGAGGTTATCAACGCAGGCGAGGGTTGGACACACGGATAACTTCCCACCGGTCACACCTTTTCCACACTGAGAGAGCCACTGTTCGATTCTCCTGATCGATCCTCTGAAAACCCACCTTTCTGTGGGCACAACAAAGCTCATCCAGTGTCCAAAATTATGTGTCTCTCTGTCTATCAGCTGACCTTCTACTTATCTCACTGTGCTGAACACCAGCCGTCCATCAAGTAGCTCTTCCCTTCTCTCTCTGTAGGAACACAGAAGCTGGCAGTGTCCTTGCAAAAGTATAAACATGCTGCAGAGAAACCATAACACCATCTCAAAGCAGTCTTTGCTTCTCCCTCTCAATAACAAGGTGTTTGTGTTGTACAACTCTCTCTCTCTCTTTTTAAAAGCACAGTTCATAGGGATAATTCAGGATCCCGTCACATTTGAGTCTGTGTGGATAGGTCTCTATCAGCTTTGCACTTCTGGACACTGTAATTTTTCACCATTCTTCTTCAAAAAACTGCTCAAGCTCTGTCAGGTTACATGGAGATTGTGAGTGAACAGTCCTTTTCAAGTCCAGCCACAAATTCTCAATTGGATTGAGGTCTGGACTCTGACTTGGCCACTCCAGTACATTAACTGTTGTTTTTAAGCCATTCCTGTGTAGCTTTGGCTTTATGCTTGGGTTCATTGTCTTGCAGGAAAACAAATCTCCCAAGTCGCAGTCCTCTTGCAGACTGCTTTAGGTTTTCCTCCAGGATTTCCTTGTATTTTGCGGCATTCATTTTACCCTCTACCTTCACAAGCCTTCCAGGGCCTACTGCAGTGAAGCATCCCCACAGCATGATGCAGTCACCACCATGCTTCACAGTAGGGATGGTGTGTTTTTGATGACGTGAGGTGTCTGGCTTACGCATATAGTCTGGTGGCCAAAAAGCTCAATTCTGGTTTAATCAGACCACAGGACCTTCTTCCAGCTGACTTCAGAGTCCCACATGCCTTCTGGCAAACTCTAGCTGAGATTCCATGTGAGATTTTTTTCAACAGTGTCTTTCTCTTTGCCACTCTGTCATAAAGCTGCAACTGGTGAAGCACCCAAGCAACAGTTGTTGTATGTGCAGTCTCTCCCATCTCAGCCACTGAAGCTTGTAACTCCTCCAGAGTTGTCGTAGGTCTCTTGGTGGCCTCCCTCACTAGTCCTCTTGCACGGTCACTCAGTTTTTGAGGACAGCCTGCTCTAGGCAGATTTACAGCTGTGCCATATTCTTTCCATTTCTTGATGATTGACTTAACTGTACTCCAAGGGATATTCAGTGACTTGGGAATTTTCTTGTGTCCTTCTTTTGACTTGTGATTTTCAGTAACCTTTTTACGGAGTTGCTTGGAGTGTTGTTTTGTCTTCCTGGTGTAGTTTTTGACAGGATACTGACTCACCAGCAATTGGACAGGTGTATTTTGATTACAATCAATTGAAACACCTTGACTGCACACGGGTCTCCAAAAGCAGATCTCCACTTAACTAATTATATGACTTCTAAAACCAATTGGCTGCACCAGTGATGATTTGATGTGTTATGGTAAAGGAGGTGAATACTTATGCAGTCAATTATTTTGTGTTTTATATTTGTAATTAATATAGATCACTTTGTAGAGATCCGTTTTCACTTTGACATGAAAGAGTCTTTTTCCGTTGATCAGTGCCAAAAAAGCCAAACTAAATCCACTGTGATTCAGTGTTGTAAAACAATAAAACATAAGAACTTCCAAGGGACTGAATGGTATTTATAGGCACTGTATGCTGTGAGGTAGTTTATATTAGCAGTTTTCTGTAAAAGCAGTGTACCATGCTGGAAAGAGTGTTCTGGCTTTTGGCTAAGATAAGGACCCATGTTGTTCAGCTTCGGAATGTGAATCAGCCAATCAGGATTGTGAGGTGTAAGAGAAGGTTCTGGAGAGCTGTGGGGAAGAATTTTCTGAAGTACAGGAGACTGGTTTGGGGTGTTCTGGTGGGAGCTGTAGAGCGGGATAGAAGTGAAGATGCTGCAGAATGCTTTTGGAAGGAGAGCCCCTGTTGCAAGAAGTCCTTTGTGCAGATGAATGGCTCCAAAGAGGAAGGGCAGTACTCCTGAGAGAGAAAGAGAGAAAGCTGGTTTGCTCGAGATGGTTTTCAAGGAGAGTTTGAAAATGAGGTGGACGTTTTCATACAGACCGTGAATAAGAGATAAACCCCCGAACACTCCAGTAAGAGCTCCAATGTTTATGTGTACATTGGACTGGTTTAACTGTAATGGACCCTTTTCTTTTCTTTTTCTTATTAACTGTTTGATAAAGCCGAAATTGGCAAATCTACTTCCTTTATAATTTTATGCAGTGTACGATCTGTAATTCCTTGCTGACTGATAATTGTGTATGGCCAGTATTTACACTGCATTCACTCAAACTGAGGTTTCTTTAATCAGAACACCACAACATTCCTGTTCGGTTAAACCCCAAATCCTACTGACCCGAGACTTACATGATTTATGAAAGGTGGCCTTCTCAATGCTGAGTAACGTAGCTGTTAGCCAAGTTCGCTACCGGGCCAAGTTTGCATGCGAGCCCGGTGAGAGGGTTACAGATAAAACGAAGCCACTCCTATTGATGGATGAGTCAGGGATTAGAGGGAAACTATTTCAGTTTTGGGCAGCAAATAAAATGGAGCTGTGAAGAGAAATATTTTTATTCTAAATGTAATTATAAACTAGAACTCACACCTTGTAATGTTTGGAATCAAAATCGATCAATGTGTACAAAAGTACCCACCTACACTAATCATACATTAAACATCTTCTTATTCTCCTCACATTCGCATCAACGCCCACCTCCCCCTCCCTGCCCCCAGATTCACCTGCTGGACAATTTACCAGACATTGATATTTTGGTGTTGGGTCTATTATTGTCACATGTACCAAGATACAGTGAAAACTTGCACCAAGTTCATCTTGCATGCTGTTACAGATCAATTCATTGCACAGTGCATTGAGCTAGCATAAGGTAAAACCATAACAATGCAGAATAAAGTGTAAGAACTGCCAAAACAAAAGGAGTGTGGATCAACAATAAAGTACAAGATCAGAACAAGATAGATTATGAGGCCAAGAGTCCATCTTATCATCCAAGAGTCTGATATAGGGGTGGGATAGAGGCCTCCCTTGAGCCTGGTGGCACCTGTTTTTAGGTTTTTGTATCTTTTGCCTGATGGGAGAGGGGAGAAGAGGGAATATCCGGGGTGAGTATGAACTTTTATTATGCTGGCTTTGATTATTCTATCTTATTTCTTTTCTTATTCTTCCAACATTCTCGTTGATTCCGCCCCGTCCCCCCCCCCACCGCACCCCAGATTCTACCACTCACTTGTACATTACCAAGGCAATTCACCTGGGCCAACTCAACTAACAACCTGCATGCATATGGGATGTGGGATGAAACTAGACCACCTAGAGAAAATCGACGCAGTCTCAGGTAGTACATAAAATCTCCAGTTTGGCGACAGACGAGATCAGGGTTGAACCAGGGTCTCTGGTACTGTAAAACAGCAGCTCTGCCAGCTGTGCCACTGTGCCAACCTTCTGTAGTACAGCTGGCAGAACTACAGAGATACGCACTTCAAGGACAATAATTTGCAGGACTGGCAGTAGAGAACATGGGGTGAGACTGATTGCTCTATGAGGAGCCAGCATAGATCAGACTGGCTAAATGGTTGCCTCTGTGTTTTAATCATTGAGTCCTGATGAAGGGCCTCAGCCTGAAACGTCGACTGTTTACTCATTTCCATAGATGCTGCCCGGCCTGCTGAGTTCCTCCAGCATTTTGTGTCTATTACTCTAGATTTCCAGCATCTGCAGATTTTCTCTTGTTTGTGTTTAATCCATGTGTAGTATTTGTTAAGACACAAGGGACTGGGATCTGGAGCAACACACAAAGCACTAGAGGAACTCCATGGACGGAAACGGACAGTCAACATGTTGGATCGAGAGTCCTGGTTGAGCGTCAAAAGTCCACTTCCTTCTGGAGAAGCAGCCTGACCTGTTGAGTTCCTCCAGCATCTTTGGTTTTTATTCTTACTAACGTGCTTCAGAACACACTTTGCAGGCTTGGGGAGCACACAGAAGTTCAGTAAATTTAGCAGGTTAGCCTATTTCCTGTGCAGTTGTCTGTTGCAGGACTGGTACCAATAGCCATGGTAGGAATGAAGGAAGAAAACTTATTGCCTCCTTTTGCTTTAGGATACAGACACTGTGGCAATCTTCTTCCCTGGGGGAGGGGGTGAGGGGGTGTGATTTCAGCAATCCAGCAGCATCACCTGACCATCTTTTACAACCCCATGGTTGGATTCAAGTCTATGAATACATTGCTGGTGTCAGCTTGGCACCCTGCTCCAATTCACTGGAAATTGTTTGGCTGTGGCCTACGGTTTGTGGTACAAAAATAATCTGACTCTCAAATGAAGCAATGGATTTACCAGAAGCCTGCTGTATTGCATTCGAAAGGAAAATTGCATGATCCTCTGATTTAAAAATGTTTTCATTTAATTTTTTTTTCAGTTTTGTAACACATATCTGTGCTGGCCCAGGGAAAACAAAAGGAAACCAAGGCCATTAGGAAACAGATCCCCAAAGGAAAATATGTCTTTAATGTAGGGTAACGTGCAAGCAAATTGGAAAATGCACAATGCACATCACGCACTAGAGTTAGAGCTACCTGCATTTTCAAACCTCATTCGGTCTCTTGTTTCAGTTTCTTGGCAACACTCCTTGGCTCCACTCACAGTTTAAATAGTTTGGTCTGAGCACAACTCTAATGGAGGAAATGTTTGCACTATGCAATGTCAGTTTTTCCAAAATTATTCCAGTGCTCAGACCACATCAAGAGGGAGTCTGAAAAGACAATCAGAAATTCGGGTGATTAAATATCTTTCTCTGGGAATGTAATGTGAAAGGAATGTTTTGTGTTACAAAGCTATTGCCTCCCATGAATCTTTGCACCTGCTAACTCTGATCCCAGCCAAAAAAGCATGCAAAGGCTGATCGTTATTAGTTGACCACTCTATTGTTTTTGTCCTGTATTATTCTGCAATCATCTGAATCCACTGCACTGTTGAAGAGAATGCAATCTCCGTAGCAGAAGTACATACACTCAGGAGGTACAGGAGTGTGGCCTTCTGCTTCCGTTCCCCATGCACTGCAAGGTTCGATGTGTTGTGCATTCAGAGTTGCTCTTCTGCCCACCACTGTTGTAACATGTGGCTATTTGTATTACTGTCGCCTTCCTGTCAGCTTGAAAAAGTATGGCCATTCTCCTCTGGCTTCTCTCATTTACATGACTATTTTGCCCACAGAGCTGCTGCTCACTGTATTGTATTTGCACCATTCTCTGTAAACTCTAGAGACCGTTGTGTGTGAAAATCCTAGGAGATCAGTAGTTTGCAAGATACTCAAACCACCCAGTCTGGCACCAATAATCATTCCATGATCAAAGTCACTTAGATCGTATTTCTTCTTCATTCTGATGTTTGGTCTGGACAACAGCTGAACCTCTTGATCATGTCTGCATGCTTTTATGCATTGTGCTGCTGCCACATGATTGGCTGATTAGATATTTGCATTAATAAGCTGATGTACAGTTGTACCTAATAAAGTGGCCACTGAGTATAAGTCCTGCTGGAAAAGAACTGACTGTAAATCGATAAAATAGCTTTACCTAAAAGTTCGTCCTCAGTTGCTCGCAAATACAGATCTCTGTACGTTGACTCTGAAACTAGTTCATGGACTTGAAATTTCTGAGACACTGCTCAACTTTCTGTCACAAGAATGTATGAATTTAGCATGACTAACTGAGGACACTCATTCTAGTACAGGCTAGCTATATATTGTTTTTCCTTTGAGTGCAAGAAGATTACAGTGACTGTAATTATAAAACCTGAAGATGTTGGAAATCTGAAATAAAAGCTGAAAATTATACAAACACTCAGAACTTCAGGCAGCATCTGTGGAGGGAGGCTTTAGGTCAATTATCCTTATTCAGAGCTGAAAAATATTTAGAAAACAGATATGTTTAAACCTGCAGAGAAGGGGGAGTGATGGGCATACAAGGGAAATGTGATAGGATAGAGACCAATAGAAAATTGCTAAGATTGAGTTTGATGAAGGGAGGGTGCTGAAGGCTTGTTAGTGACGGCACATCTATTTGGAGGAGGTGTAAACAGAGGGAGGATAGTTAAGAGATGAACAAAATGCTGCTGGAACATGGAGACAGGGAATGCTGGGTAAATACAACAGATCATACAGGTGCTGTGAAGAAAGAAGTGTTACATCAGAAAAAGATGCTAGAAGAGTGAAACAAAGATAGGAATTGCACAGAGCCTTCAACAGACCCGGCATTACTTGCAGAGGGAGAGAAAAAAACAAAGTTAATGTTTTGGGTTGATGATCCCCGTTCACCTTAGGAGGTGATCTCCCAGAAAGATTGCTATTGCCCACCCCACCTTTCTCACAGATGCCACTTGAGTTTCTGAGCACTCCTGAATGCTACCAGCTTGAATGCAACTCAGCTCCTGGTACATAGATGGCAGGTAGAATCTAAGCTGAGTTTAGTTGGACGCAAGCAGAATAATGTACAGGGAAAGTACAGGAGATCTGGCATGACATCAAATACTCTGACAAATGTCTTGAGATGCACTGTCGGAAGCATCCTGACTGGTATAGCAGTTCCAACACGCAGGAGGAGGCAGAGGGTAGTAGATGCAGTCTGGTTCATTATGGACTCAGCCTTTTCCACAACTGGCAACATCTACAGGAGAAGCTGCATCTATCGTCAAGGACACCCTCCATCCAGGCCATGCCCTCTTCTGACTGCTACCATTAGGCAGGAGGTACAGATACCTGACGTTGAGGAATATCTACTTTCCTACATCTGTCAGGTTCTTGAACTGACCTGCACAGCCCTGTCTTTACCTCAGGAACGGAACAGTAGGAGCACCTCTTGCACTGCTATGGACTTCTCTCTGATTGTGGCTTTTATTTTGCATGAGTGACTTGTTCGGCACAGATTTTTTTTCTTTCGCGGTCTGATATAATCTATGTGTAATTTACATGTTTTGTGGTGTTCATAACTGCAGTAGCCTGTGATGCAAGTTTTTTTTGTACCTTTACCTCACCATAATTGTGCACATGACAATGAAGACAACTCGGCCTGGATCTATATGCAGCTTCATAGGATTCCGAACTGTCTCCCCAGTTTAGGGACTTCTAGGGTCTAGGGATTGACAAAAAATGCTTTCATTCCTAGTAACATCGTTGATTGAATTAATCTTCTGGGGAAAATTCTGATGAGGTCTGACTATGCTGGATATTTTACTGAGGGATTTGCTAAAACTAATCATACCCTTTTTCTCATTTGCTTCCATTTTAATTCTGTGCCTGAAAGGGGCGTCTTCTCAAAGTTACGGAGAAACGAATTCTTTTCACCTTTTCAGTACTGATGTAACTTTGGTTAATTGGCAACAATCTTTCCGAGTCTGAAGACTATTTATTTTTAATCAAGAGAAACAAATGTTGTGGGCTGCTGGGAGCTGCTTGGTCTCGCCGACAGCAGTCGCGCACCATCAATTTACAGTACATGTCACTCAGGGACTTGAGCTATATATTTTTTGTGTGTGACTGTACGTTTACTGCTATCTTATCTGTGTTATTTGTGCTTTGTGCTGTGTATGACTGTTGGTAATGTGTTTTGCACCTTGGCCCCGTAGGAATGCAGTTATGCTTGGTTGCATTAATGTGTGGTTGAACGATAATCAAACTTGAACTTAAACAATTACAATCTTTTCTCCTTTTAGGAGTCTGTCAGTTCAATAAATAATTACAAATAAAGTTAAGCACGCCACAGGCATTTAAGCAATGTATTCTGTTTAATCCATCTTCAAGAAGAGATCTGGAAAATAGTTTAATCATTTGATTTTGCAAGTTATGCAAAATACTGTATCTGAATATTTCCGTTATGTCATGCCTTTCACTGCCCCAGTTCATCTCAATGGGCTTTTCAAGTGATAAATGATATGATTAGGTGTGGTAGCATAATAGCTGAGTTACTGGCAATCCACACCCTGTATTTTGTTATAGAATATTGATCGAGAGATGTGAGTTCAAATCTCTGAAGAATTTAAATTAACGTGGAGCAGAAACTGAATAACAATAATAATTGTAAAATTTACCGGGTTCACTAATGTCCTTTAGGGAGGGAAATTTGCCGCTCTTACTTTGTCTGGACTTATGATTCGAGAGCTACCTAACAGTGGCTGATTCTTAACTGTCCATAATTGAGGGGCAAATGGTGGTGGATGGCACAACAGACAATCTGCTGGAAGAAATCAGCAGGTCAAGCAACACCAGTGGGAGGAAAGGAACACTGGACGTGTCAGGAATGAATAATGAGCAATTATAGGCCACACACAAGTAAAATGGATGAATTTAGACAGGAATCTAGGTCAGCATGGATTAGTTGGGGCTAAAAGGCCTGGCTAATTGCTGTATGACTTCTTGACAAAATGGAAAGACAGCAGCCGATTTACTCCCAGTCCGCAATGTTATTAATACTGAGGTAATCAGTGCTACTTGTTCAGGAATAAATATCGGATATGACACTGGAATAAATGCTCCTGATATTTTTGAAATGATACCAGGGGATCTTCTACATCTACCAGAAGACAGCAGATCTAACTGCCTAAGTCCTTTAACGTGTCATAAGTTTCAGGGTGGGATTTTGTGCTCAACTATTGGGAATAGGGCTTGAACTCACACCTTTCTGACTCTATTTTTCATTATTTATTCATGTATTTTATTTAGAGATACAGTGCACAACCTGGTATGGAAGTTGTCCTGTCCAAGACCGAAAGAAGCTGTAGAAGATCGTGAACACGGCACAGCACATCACACAAACCAATCTTCCGTCCTTGGACTCACTTTACACCGCATGCTGTCGGAGCAGTGCTGCCAGGATAATCAAGGACACAACCCACCCAGCCAACACACGTTTCGTCCCTCTTCCCTCCGGGAGAAGGCTCAGGAGCTTGAAGACTCATACGGCCAGATTTGGGAACAGCTTCTTTCCAACTGTGATAAGACTGCTGAACGGATCCTGACCCAGATCTGGGCGATTCCCTCCAAATATCCGGACCTGCCTCTTGGTTTTTTTGCACTACCTTACTTTCCATTTTTCCATTTTCTATTTATGATTTATAATTTAAATTTTTAATATTTACTAATTTTTACTATTTTTAATATTTGTAATCCAGGGAGCGGGAATTGCAGAGTCAAATATCGCTGTGATGATTGTACGTCCTAGTATCAATTGTTTGGCGACAATGAAGTATAAAGTATAAGTACAATATTCTCTTTTGGCATTTCTATCCAGCAATCAATCTATTTAACCCTAGCCTAATCAAAGGACAATTTACAACGACCAATTAAACTACTAATCAGTACGTCTTTGGGCTGTGGGAGGAAACCAGAGCACCAAGAGGAAACCTATGTGGCCATAGTGAGAACGTACAAAATCCTTATAGGTGGCACTGGAATTGATCTCCAATGCGTCAAGCTGTAGTAGCGTTGCACTAACCTCTCTGCAACTGTGGCTGCCCAGTGCAACCACAGCCAATGCTGCTGTATTTCCCCTGTGATGAATCAGGGAAAAATGAGGAATGACACAGTAGTGTCGTAAGCAAAGCTCCAGTGATCTGGGTTCTCCAGTTATCAGAGACCAGTGACCTCCAGGGCTGTCTGTGTGGAATTTTCTTGTTCTTTCTGCAAATGTGGTCTTCCTCCAGGTGCACTGGTTTCCTCTTACGTCCTAACACGTGTGGGTTGGTGGGTTAATTGGCCACTTTAAATTACTCCTAGTTTAAGAACATATTCAAAGTTCATTTATTATCAAAGAATGTATAAATGATACAACCTTGAGATTTGCTTGCTCACAAAGCAAGTAAACCAAAAGAACTAAATTTTTTAAATGAATAAAAATAAAAATAAAAGACTAACACTTATTGTGCAAGAGAAAGAAAAAGATAATAAATTTTGCAAACAATTGAAGCAAACAACAGCATTCCGAACCAAAATTGAGTCCTCAGATACGTACCCCAGAGCAGCTTGGAGTAGGCCCAAAGCCTCACTTTTCAGTTCATCATATTAGTAGGTACGGAGTGCACTGCAGCCGGGGCAATCTTCATAACCTCAGCACCATGGAGATGACCCTCATGGAGAACGAGCAAAACCAGCTCTTGCCTCTGATCCTGACATCCTGTCTTTTCAGTCTATCTGGGTTGGTGGAAGTAAGTGGGAGAATATGTAGGGAATTGTTGGGAACGTGGGAAGAATTAAATGGGATTGGTGTAAATGGATGTTTGATACTTGCATGGGCTTGCTGGGCTAAAGGGCATGTTTTGGTGCTGAAGGACTCTGATACAATGGGAGACGTACAGACAAGTATATTTAGACTTGACTCTCCCAGAGTTTTTTTTAAATGTCAAAACATGTCAATTGTAGTTTTCTGCTGTTTGGGATTTTGAAAGCGCTTTTATGTGTGACAGAGAAAAAATAATATTTCCATGACCACACAAAACAACAGTTTTCAGATCTACGAATAAATCCATCCTTAGATTTTCCATTCATTAAGCATGAAATTATCATTTCTAAGCTGGCAGTCATAGTTTGGAATTTCCTGCCCATTTGTATAATCCAATAAACCACGTCTCCCATTTCCACTCACCTCTTTCCAGAAACAGTCATCTTAATTTGCCCTTTTTTTTTCTCCTGAGTTCATTGATGGTTTTTGCTTCTTTACATCTGTTCTGCCTTTAGAGCCCATGCTCCTCGACCATTCATCATCATCACGTTACTTAGATCAGGGATACCTGTTTCCTTTCAGCAGAATTTTATATGCGAGCTGCCAGCTCTGTTTTTTTTATATCTGTGAAAGGAGCTCTGCAGACAATCTTAGCAAAGCTGCACTTTAATAATGCAGCACTGATCAAAGTTCAGAAGTCTGCACCAAAGTTTTGCAGAGGCATAAAATTATTATTAGTATTGGGGCACAGAATGGTTTAAAAACATTTGGAGTTGGATATTTAGGCCTTTTCTGCACAAAAGTAGCAGCACTAAACACTATTGTGAAGGCCAAGAACAACCTCTTTAAAGCAATGTAGTTTGAACTTTCTGTGCAAACTACTTATAAATCCAGTCATTTAAAAATTGAAATGACAATTCAATAATCTACTGGTGTTCAGTTTCTTTTCACCATTTTCTATTCTCTCACTTTCATCAGAAACATCACTTCTATATTGTTTGTCTAGGCTTGCTTTCTTGAGAAATTTTGACCTACACTAAATGCTCCAGTGTGTTTTGTGCTGGCGAGGGAACTTGTGAAAAGTTTTCAAACCTAACGTTGAACAAATCAAATCAAGTCCCTTCTCCTGCGTCAAGACAAAACATTCTCAACTATTTAAAGTAACTATGAGTGAATCTAAATGAATTAAAATGTATGGTCTACCACCTGGATTAAAAGCTTGCATAAATACATGCCAGTGACAAGCTTTAGGGTCTGATGTCTGACAAAGAAGCTTCAAGATGATTTGGTAAATTATCGCTAGCTATTTTTTCATTTGATCTGGCAGAACTAATTGTCATTAAGCTAAGGGAGCCCCTCGAACAATTTGCTTTTCACTAACGATATTTATTTTGTATATATTAAATAATTTATTAAGGAGTGATTTTCCTGTTCTCCTTAATTGCTTAAAATGCCACATCCCATTTGTATGATTAATGTACCTGACATAATATGATGCATATTACTCTGCAGTACAAGTGAGAATTTATCATTATATAGCACCTTTCACAACCTCAGAACATCACAAATTATGTTGAAATCATTTTAATGTCTTAGAAATGGGGTATATGGGGTGTCCAGCACAAGGGAGCACTTCTTTTGAAGGGGCTTGTCGTGTCCATTTTGGGGGATCGCTCACCTTTGGTCCTGTACTGTATAGCCTACATTGTGATAAGGGACTACTTTATGTTTTAGTAACACGGCGTTGCAGGCACTATTAGGCATGTATTGATCTGTATGTGTGTGCTGAGTTTGGATTCTGCCAGTAAAGAACCATGAAACTTAGCTCCCTTCTCCAGCACTTTTATTAATAGCATTGTTGTGAAAAGGAGCGACACACGCATCTAGATGGAGTGCGCCTGCGCTAGCAGAAAGGTCACGTGAGTCAAGTGAAACATACTGTGACTGCAAGGAGCTAGTTAAAAAGAAAACAAGGAGAAACGGGGCTAAATTACCATAACAAAGATGGCGATGATTGGAACCATTACAGCATTTGATAGTGGCATTGAAAACTGGGTAATTTACATTGAAAGAGTAGAGTTATATTGTGATGCTAACGGTGTTAATGATGAAAAGAAAGCCAGAGTTTTACTCAGTGTTATGGGAACAAAAACATACAGGCCGCACACATCAAAGTTGCTGGTGAACGCAGCAGGCCAGGCAGCATCTCTAGGAAGAGGTACAGTCGACGTTTCAGGCCGAGACCCTTCGTCAGGACTAACGCAGCAGGCCAGGCAGCATCTCTAGGAAGAGGTACAGTCGACATTTCAGGCCGAGACCCTTCGTCAGGCTGCTATGGAGCTTGTTAACCCCTGAAAAGCCAGCTGACAAAACATTCAAGCAAATAGTAGACAGCACTTAAACCCCAAACCACTGGTCATTGCTGAAAGATTTAAATTTCACAAATGGAATCAGAGCAAAACTGAAAGCATTTCTGAATATTGTGCTGAATTGTACAAATTATCAGAACATTGCCAATTTGGAGCTGGTCTATCGGATGCATTGAAGGACAGGTTAGAGTGTGGCATGCACTGTGAAACCACATGGAAGAAGCTCCTGGGTGAAAGAGACCTTACATTAGAGAAGGCGCTGAACATTGCAATATCAACGGAAACAGCAGCATGGGGTGCTTCAGAGACAGAACAAAAATCTCTGGAATATGCTACGAATAAAACGTCACTGAACAGAAATGAAGGAAAGAAATGTTACTGTTGTGGGAACAGGTCACATGACCCTGATGATTGTTGGTTTAAAGACAAAGAATGCAGAAACTGTGGCAAACAGGGCCACACTGGCAGAGTATGCAAAGCTAGTAAACAGCAGAAAAAGGACAAAATGCAGAGAAACAAGAAACCCCAGAAAGGAAAATACAACAATGTACACAAAATGGAAGAAAGCAGTTCTGATGAAAATGACTCAGACGAAAGTGAATTGTCTTGTCTGCAACTTCACAGCGTGAAAGAGACAGATGATCGAAGAGTAATATGGATCACTCCACAAGTGGCAGGCGTGAGACTGAAAATGGAGTTGGACACAGGCTCAGCTTTAACAGTGATCTCTGTACACGACTACAAATGACTGCTTTCTCACATAACTCTGAAACAAGCTAAACTACTGCTAAAGACTTACACCTGGACAGAAGGTGCATCCCAAAGGCAAAATTAAAGTGACAGTGGCCTACGGAGACAAAACACAGCAGCTGAACCTCTATGTACTGAAAAATGGAGGACCACCATTGCTGGGACGTGAATGGCTCTGGAAAATCCATTGGATTGGCACACCATCAAGGCACTAGTTGTGTCAACAAAGGAGGGCAGCTCGGCGGGGAAGATGTCCGCAGCTCTCCTCTCATCCATTGTTGACTATTACAACGATGAGGAAGAGCTAGACAGCATTGACGATGAGGACGAACGCAGTATCTGTGGCCGCAACTCGGATGAAGATACAGAGAGGATGCAAGGGAGACAGACATTGCCAATAAGCAGGATGATGAAGACTACCTGGAAGTAAAAGAGCAGATGTACCAGGAGAAATTGACATCTCTCAAAAGACAGCTACAGCAGTTACAGGAAGGCACTTTGCAGGGGTATCAGAAAAGGATGAAGAAACTAGATCAACAATACAAGGAAAGAATATGAAATGCAGAGCTTTTTCTGCAACTGGAGACAGAACACGTGGAAAGGAATTATATTAAAGAGCAGAAAGCAGCAGTGAAGGAATTTGAAGATAAAACGATTGCGTTAGAAGAAAAGAAAAAGATGATTGAGAATGAGAGGCTAACAATGGAAATCACAGGAAATTCTATGTAGGTAAAGCCAATAATGACGAGGAAACTAAGGGGGAGACCTAATGACCCTGTTCCAGTTACAGACAAAAGATGTAAACCTGCACCTGCGCAGTTAAATTACTTGTTAATAGATGAAAAGATAATGGAAGATCTATGAACTCTCAATAAGCTTAAATCTCCATCTTCTCCTGAGCATCTTCCCAGCACTCCTGCTGAATCACCAGCACAAAGAAATGAAGCACGAATAGAAGATGGAAAGTTATATTACGATAAGAGATGGTATCATAAAGGTCAGGCTGTCCATTTGGAAACTAAAGAGAATACGAAGATTGGTTGTATAATTAGATCAGTTGGAACAAATGAGATATGGGTAAGGAAGACCAGTGATAGCACAAAGGTGCATATATAT
Source organism: Mobula hypostoma (assembly GCF_963921235.1). Lineage (NCBI taxonomy): Eukaryota > Metazoa > Chordata > Chondrichthyes > Myliobatiformes > Myliobatidae > Mobula > Mobula hypostoma. Next base: position 45,730,639 of record NC_086118.1, on the reverse strand, counting down.
CTAGAACACCTGCATAGAGGAGTCTTCATTATATGGAGGCGATCTGCTGCCTAGAACTCTTAGCAAGTTGGAGGTGCACATCTTCTTAACTCCCTATGCTCAGAGGTCAACTTTCCATGACTTTTATATGGAAATCTGTATTAAATCAAATGAGTTTACTGACAGCCTGAAGAACACACTATTTGAGGACATTTTCAAATGCCATCTCAGTTTTGATGATTGTACATACTTTTAAGAATAACATTCACCTTTTCACAGATTTCACTTTGCTTTCGCCATTTTGCAAGATGGAGGTGACTACTCTTTATGGCTGGAACCTGTCAATTTGTGGATTGTTTAATTTATTCCAGACAATAGAGTGAAGACCAATTTGCTTCAGTGCTGGACAATCTAGAGAAGACCCCCCCCAAAAAAAAACTTGAGTTATAAATGGGTCTTAGACCAAAAGTAAAAAAAAAGCTTGTTATAATTTGATATTATTATGTTACTTTGTTATAATTTGATATTATTAAGTTGCTAAGTAAACAAATGGTAGGCGTTTGTAGGTAAGGGTAAACATATTTGTTTAGCATCATGCCCCAGTAAAAAAAAACAGTGATACACTATTAAAATAAAAGGGGAGGAGTGTACTGTGTAGCCTACATTATAATAAGGGACTACTTTATGTTTTAGTCATTGCATGCGCTATTAGGTGCATATTGAGCGTGCGCTATTAGGTGCGTATTGATCTGTATGTGTGTGCCGAGTTTGGATTCTGCCAGTAAAGAACCATGAAACTTAGCTCCCTTCTCCAGCCTTTTTATTAATAGCATTGTTGTGTAACCAGGCCACATACACAACAGGTCCTAAACGGACATTCAGTTCTTAACTGTGATTCCAAGCGGCTGTCTTCGTGCAACGGCGGTTACATCCCAATGCGATGATTTGATAGGTAGTCTAAACCAGGTGAAGGCAGCGGGAGGGCCTCCTATGCTGGTGACATAGGGCCATGCCTGTCTTAGCATGCAAAATCAACTCTGGCAGATGAGGCGGATGAGATCAACACTGAGATTCAGCAGCCAGGAAGGCAGTTCTGCAACACTTTGTGGAGAGTGAATGGCACGACAAGGCACTGAAGAAGTCACAGTCATCCACTGCAATAAGTAGTCACAATGACTACTCGTACTACTGGATTTGGACTTCTGAGGTCAAGAGAGTAGAATGGCTTTTCCATTTCAAAAGCTCTCCTGCACAGGTTTGTTTCTACATTTCACAGGAAATGTGCAGGTTGACTCTGTGGTTAAGAAGGCATACGGTGCATTGGCCTTCATCAACCGTGGGATTGAGTTTAAGAGCTGAGATGTAATGTTAGAGCTCTATAGGACAGTGGTCAGGCCCCACCTGGAGTACTGTGCTCAGTTCTGGGTACCTCACTACAGGAAGGACGTGGAGACCATAGAAAGGGTGCAGAGGAGATTTACAAGGATGTTGCCTGGATTGGGGAGCATGCCTTATGAGAATTGGTTGAGTGAACGCGGCCTTTTCTCTTTGGAGCGGCGGAGGATGAGAGGTGACCTGATAGAGGTGTATAAAATGATGAGAAGCATTGATCGTGTGGATAGTCAGAGGCCTTTTCCCAGGGATGAAATGGCTAACAGGAGAGGGCACAGTTTTAAGGTGCTTGGAAGTAGAGACAGAGGAGGTATCAGGGGTAAGTCTTTTACGCAGAGAGTGCTGAGTGTGTGGAATGGGCTGCCAGCGACAGTGGTGAAGGCAGATATGATAGGGTCTTTTAAGAGACACCTGGATAGGTACATGGAGCTTAGAAAAATAGAGGGCTTGCATAACCTTAGGTAATTTCTAAGTAAGTACATGTTCGGCACAGCATTGTGGACCGAAGGGCCTGTATTGTGTTGTAGGTTTTCTATATTTCTATGTTTCTATGAAAGAACTGCACAAATATAACTGTCAGATATGGCGGACAACCTCAGCATCTTGTAGGGAGCTAAACCTGACAAACTGAAAATTTTACATTTTGGTTGGGGGTAATATTGGTGATTGTTTTTCTTTATAATTTGTGTTTTGCAATCATTTACGCTCAACATCTAAAGATTTGTAAAGTAAGTCAGTGTGGTAAGACAGAGGGACAAGCTGTTCTCAGTTTTCATGCTGGGGCTCCAATTAGGGACGCTTCATACCTCACCTGGTTTTAAGTGATGAAGCATTTCTGGTTGCTATGGGGACTGGTAACCCAGTCAAATAAATCCTCGATCCAGAATCACGGGTGTGCAACACACCAAGGCAATTGGAAAATTTGAAATCATGCAACTAAGTTACACTAGTATTCTTCAGAGAATGAAATCTTCGGAGGGGTACCACAGTTAGCACCATGCTATTACAGCTCGGGCCGATGGAGTTGGGAGTTCAATTACAGTGCCATTTGTAAGGAGTTTGTATGTCCTCCCCATGAACGTGTGGGTTTTCTCTGGGTGCTCCAGTTAACTCCCACATTCCAAAGATGTGACCATTAGTAAGTTAATTGGTCATTGTAAGTTGTTTTAAGGTGCTTGGAAGTAGGTACAGATGGGATGTCAGAGGTTAGTTTTTCACACAGAGAGTGGTGGGTGCGTGGAATGCACTGCCAGCGACGGTGGTGGAGTTGGATACAATAGAGTCTTTTAAATGAATCTTAGATAGGTAAATGGAGCTTAGAAAAATAGAGGGCTATGCGGTAGGGTAATTCTAGGCAGTTTCGAGTAGGTTACATGGGCCAAAGGGCCTGTAATGTGCTGTAGATTTCTATGTTCTATGTTCTATGTCCTATGATTAGGCTGGTATTAAATAGGTGGGTTGCTGGGTGGTATGGCTTGATGGGCTGGAAAGGCCTTCTCCACGTGGTATCTCTGGAGAAATAAGTAAATAAATATCTCTTAATTGCAGCCTCAGTTCAGAGAAAATGAGGCATGGATGATGAACATCATAAATAATGTGATCATTTGGTGAAAGAGCAAATGAAGAGGACTTGCTCAAGTAGAAGGAAAACCTTAATCAGACAGCAACTGCACAATAATCAGGTTCGTCACTGCCACAGAAAATTAACTGTTGAGCGCAAGGGTACTTGAAAAATTTGAGAATTAAATTGAAACCCACCTTTCATCTGGCAACTTAGCTCCCAGGCTTCTCCCTCCAGCCAATGCACTGGCTTGCCAATAATTGTGGTTCAGACTATCTGTGGTTGATCAAGACATCTTATTCACCAGGGGTAAGTAAACGGCTCTTGATAGGAATGTGGAGAGAGTAAAGTTTTGAGGCAGTCCACCACACTGAGAACAAATGCTCTCGACGTGGGTTACTGCAGAGGTCCATGATAAATCACTTGTGGCCAGGAAATCATTTTCAGAACTCAGAATAATATGGAGGCATCCATTTTTAAACTATCAGAATAATTGAACAAGCCAAAGATATTACTAATCTATTTGAAATTTCAGTGGTTAAGCCAATTTTTTTTTATAGGGAGTTAAGCTATTGCTGATATTGTGCAAGCTTTTTAGTTCACCGAAATATTTAGGTTCATATGTAGATTCATGGAGTTAAATAGCATGGAATCAGGCCCTACAGCCAAACTTATCTATTCTAACCTGAATGCCAATCTAAGATAATCCTATTTGCTGGAGTTTGGCCTATATTCCTCCGAATCTTTCCTATCCATACATCTGTCCAAATGTATTTTAAATTATCATTTTACTTGCCTCTGCCCTGTCCTCTGGCAGCTCAATCCATATGCCTACCACCCTCTGTGTGAAGAAGTTGTCCCCCAAGTCTCCTTTAAATCTTCACTCTCTCATCTAAAACCTGGGTCCTCTAGTCTTATACGTCTTTATCCTGGGAAAGAAGATGGTTCAAAGTTCAACGTACTTTTATTATCAAAGTACATATACGTCACCACATACAACCCTGAGATTCATTGTCTTGCGGGCATAGCCAATAAATCTATGTATAATAACCACAGAAGAATCAATGAAAGTCCACACCAACGTGGGCGTTCAATCAGTGTGCAAAAGACAACAAACTGTGAAAATACAAAAAAAACAATAATAAATTGATAAGCAATAAATATTGAGAACATGAGATGAATTGAATTGAATTGACTTTATTTCTTAGATCCTTCACATACATGAGGAGTAAAAATCTTTATGTTACGTCTCTGTCTAAATGTGCAATTTATAGTAATTTGTAATAAATAGTTTGTACAACAGGATAGTCTGTATAGCATAGAAATACAATTGTATCAGCATGAATCAATCAATCTGATGGCCTGGTGGAGGAAGCTGTCCAGAAGCATGTTGGTCCTGGCTTTTATGCTGTGGTACCGTTTCCCGGAAGGTAGCAGCTGGAACAGTTTGTGGTTGGGGTGACTTGGGTCCCAGTGATCATTTGGGTCCTTGTTACGCACCTGTCTCTGTATGTGTCCTGAATAGTGGGAAGTTCACATCTACAGATGCGCTAGGCTGTCTGCACCACTCTCGGCAGAGGGAAGCACAGTTCCCCATACCAGGCAGTGATGCAGCCAGTTAATTTCACTCCTTGAAAGTGAGTCCATAGGTTGTGGGAACATTTTGATGATGGGGGAAGTGAAGTTGAGTGAAGTTATCCCCTTTGGTTCAAGAGCCCGAACCTGGTGGTGTGAGTTCTGAGGCTCCTGTTCCTTCTTCCTGATGGCACATAACCTATATAGGCCCCTCATAGATACCTAAACCTTAACAATATTGACTGTCAGCCTATTCTGCTCCAGGGAAATGAGTCTCAGCCTATCAAACTTCTCCTGTACCTCAAGCCCTCCAGTCCAGACAGTAACCTTGTGTGTCTTTCGGTCCCCTCTCCGGCTTAACCACGCCCTTCATATACCTTGGTGACCTGAACTGAACACAGTACTGCAAGTCCAGTCTAACCCAAGTTTCAGACGAGTGTAGCATGATTTCCCAACACTTGTACTCATTGCCCCATCTGAGGAAGGCAAGAATGCCATATATATTCTTCAGCACCTTATCCTCTAGTGCACCCACTTCCAGTACTTGTATCAATAGTTCTATGACACTCACTGCCATTCACCATCTATGTCCTGGCCTGGTTTAACTTCCCAAAATGCATCTCTTCGCACTTGTCTGAGTTAAAATCCAGTTATCACAAACATCTGCTTATACATTCCCCTTTCTCCTTTTTCACAGTTCAAAAAATTCCACTGGCCCTGTTTTTATTCCTGTCTTTAGGGCATCCTAACTTCTTGGATCTGGTCCAAACCTCTATTTCCCCACACCTAAACAGTAAAGATGCTGATTCGGTTAAAACCGACATATTTCCTTATCATTCATAATGTTAATTGCAAATATTTCACTGTCATGGTAAATTGTGGCATTAACAAAGGATTTGGGAACTGACTACAGGTGCCCTTCATAATAAGAAGACGTGTATTCTAACTGCAGAACAATCAGAGACAGATGTTAGAACTCTAAAGCCTGAAAATTATATATCCGCATCTACGAGTTCATTTAAAATGGGCAAACATGGTCCCACAGTGTAATGTGAAACAGTTGCTGCGTAAGTAAAGACATTATTTCATAACCAAATGCTGGTCTTGCACTCAGAGATTTAGGGTTCATTCCCAATGGAGAAGAGGGCTATCAGCCAAAATTGTGGTAGGTTAATGCTGCGTGTGTTTCATAAGGTTTTATATTTTTTCCACTGCCACAGATCATTAAGAACGATACTAAATTTTAAGCCACAGTTTAACACTGCAAGCAAAGTATTCCATCCAAATTACAGAGTATTATTCTCTTTTAAATACTCAGCATAAAAGTGTACTCCCGACAGAATAATGAGCCAACATAACACTGCTTTTTCTCACTACTTTATATTCGTATCAATCTTTGCCCTCTGCTAATTGCTGCAACAATTATAATCAATTGAGGAACTAATTCAGCTAATTTGGAAAGGATGTGAAGGCTCGTAGCAAGGGTAGAACATCGAAAACTACAGCAAAATACAGGCACTTCAAACCATCGCTACCATTAGAGAGGAGGTACAGGAGCCTGAAGGCACACACTCAATGATTAAGGAATGGCTTTTTCCCTACTGCCATCAGATTTCTAATTGGACATTGAACCCATGAACACTATCTCACTACCTTCCTTCTGTTTTTGCACTGCTTATTTAATTTACCTTGTGTGTATATATATATATATATGTATGTACAAGGTAAGAACTGTATATATCTGTATATATACCCACACACATATTACTGTTGTGTACACACATCTATTGATGCTTCTGGACACATCTTCAGTGATGTTCCTGGAATCATCGGGTGTTTCGGGTCTTTCAACATCATACAACCTCCTCCAGGTGACCCAGCCGGGGCTGATCAGACCCCAGCTTGTGTCCAGATGGCTAGCTACTTATGACTCCATGGCTCCCCTCTTTTGAGCCACAGCCATCTTGAGGCCCTCTCTGCCGCATCGGTGGTACTGCGGATGGCTCTCCTCTTCCTCTCTCCCTCGATGCCCAAAATACTGAAGGCTCTAACTAAGGAATGGGCTACGAATCCCCTACAACCAACCTCCACTGGGAGACACCTCGCTCTCCATCCAGCCTGCTGACAGTTGCTGACCAGTCCTGCGTACTTGGAGAGCTTCCTTTCAAAGGCCTCTTCCAAGCTATCTTTCATATATATATATATATACACACACATACACATTCAGTTATTACCGTAAATTACAATTTCTACTCCTTCACTTCTACATAGCCCCCATTTTTCTGTCATACATATGCCTATCTAAGAGTTTAATGCCCCTAATGTATCTTCATCTAAGAGACTCCTAAGTAGGCACATAAATGTGTGGAGAATGGACCATGTACTGGCAGAAGGGATTGGGGTCCATTAACTTAATTACAAAGTAGATTGGTCCAGCCTTGTGGGTTGTCGGGCCATTCCTGCACTATATTGTTGTAGGTTTTATGTTCTATGAGACGTAGGAGTAAACATTCTTATGCCGTGGATAGTTATGATCTGGGACTCACCATCTCAAATGATAATAAATGCTAATTCGCGTTGATTTTTGAAAATGAAGTAGGTAAAGAAAGAGCAAATTGCATGGCTTTAGGGATGTCAGTGAAAGGTGGGAATGGATTAAAGTATTCCAATAAAAACTTACTATGAGATTAAGGAGACGGATAGATTAATTAGTCTTGGGAAGTATTTCATGGTCTGAACCTTAGACATACCACAAACTCCAAAACGTTTGAAAAGTGATGAGAGTTATAGAGGTGAACGGTACAGAAATGGGCCGTTCAGCCACCACATCCACGCCAACTTTTCTGCCCCTCAACACTAATCTCATTTGCCTGCTTAATGTCCATATCTTTCCATGCCTTGTCTATGCAACGCCTGCCTCTTAAATATAGTTATTGTATCTAGCTCCTGCACTTGCTCAGGCAGAGATTTCAAGATACAAACACTTTCTGTTCGAAAAGCAGGAAGGTCATGCGGTAAGCATAGTGATTTGTGCAATGCTTTACAGCACCAGCGGTGAGGTTGGGGTTCAACTCACGCTGCTGTCCGTAAGGAGTTTGTACGTTCTCCCCGTGACTGCGTGGGTTTCCTCCGGGTGCTCCGGTTTCCTTCCCCAACCTCAAGACGTACCAGGTACTGGGTGAATTGGTCAATGTAAATTGTCCAATGATCAGGTTGGTGTTGGGTAGCTGGGTTGCTGGGTGGCACGTCTCATTGGGCTAGAAGGGCCTGTACTGTGCTGCATCCCTGACAAAAATTAAAAAACACCGGATAAGATGTTAATATCCCTTGTGCCAATAGGTCATGGGCACTTGCTCGAGAGTGCCTTGATGTGAATCGCACAGGGTTGACACGCAAGGGCTTTCAAGTGGGCACTCTCCTTCCCTGATGTTTCATCAACATCTCCGGAGGGCTCGATGATGACTTTGAGTATCCCAGAGTCACCCCTCTGTTGTGTTCTCCCACTCTCTTGATGTTATCTTGGAGCCCAGGAAAGGTCGTTTCACTTGATGCAAAATCATTGACTGCTTCTTTCCACAGCCTCTGATGTGGCTCTGATGGTTTGCCGTAGAGTCTGACCATGTATCCCTATCTCCTTCAGCAATTTGATGGTGGATGAGGCTATAAATCCCCTACAACCCACTTACACAGGACAAACTTTGTTTTTCCAGCCCCTTCACTGAGGATTAGCTGCTTGATCTGCATAACATAGCCTCTTGTGCACATATGCTTCAACCACTGAATCCCCCCCATGGGAGTGTGAGTTCCACGATGTAGACGATCTGTAATGAATTGGACCAGAGAACCAAGTCTAGCCTATGGTTGGTGGTAGCAATTTCAGGTGGAGAGGTGAGTTGCTTATTAACGTGCACCAGCATTTTATAGTCATGGGCCACGTTCAACTGTCCTGCTTCTGGCTTAGGAGGGAGATTAGTTGGTCTTTTCCCTCCCTCCCAGACCTTTCAGAGCGTTAATCATTCTAGGGGGCAAATAGTTGGTTGCTATCCTATTGGTCTCAATTACCACTGCCAGACTCTTTAAGACCTGGTTGTAATGCCACGTGAATGTGCCTTGTATAGGGCTGGTTTTGCAGCTTGCCAGAATATGCTAGAGGGTTGAAGAATCGGGCACAGGGCATAAGTTGGGTCCTCACTGAACTGCTGGTGGAGGTTTTTTTTGTGAGGGAAACACATTATATGTAGCTCTGATGAGAAAGTTAAGTCTGTTTGCTTCCATCTTCCATATGTCCTTCCAGCTGATTTCCCTCCTCTAAATGCTTTCCCACCGCATCCATTGCCCCTGCTTAACCAGGGAGACAGCACTAACACTTTCCCCTAACTTTCCCCCAATATTTTCAAACTCAATGCCACTTAAAATTTTATATACCACTATCAGATCACCCTTCAGTCTCCTTCACTCTAAGGAAAACTAAGTCAGCCTATGCAATCTCTCCCCATAACTAGCATCCACCAATCCAGGCAACATCCTGTGAATCTCCATTGAACTCTCTTCAGTTCAACCACGTTTTCCCTATAGTGTGGGTGACCAGGACTGTTTACAATATTCCAAGTGTGCTCTAAACACTAATTCTTATATTTAATGCCCCAGTCTATAAAGTCCTGCCTGTCATTTTCTTCTTCACTGTCTTATTAACCTGTGTTACCTCATTCAGCAAACAAGTTCTCTATGTTCATCAGCATTTTTCAGCTCTCTTTCCCTTCTCTCATGTCCGAAGTTCCTACACCCCAGAATATGTTTCAGCTCTCTCACCCTACTGACATTTCTGAAACTTCTATACCCCAGAACATTTTTCAGCTCTCTCACCCTTCTCTCATGTCTGAAACTTTTATGCCCCAGATCATTCCTCTGCTCTTTTCTCCTGCTTCATCATGTTAATCCGTCTTTCATTGGTTCTATTCTGTTTCTTGTACTTACTGGGAATGCCCATAAGAAAATTAATCCTAGGGTTTTATATGGTGACATATATGTACTTCGATAATGAATTTGCTTTTAACTATGAACTTTTAAATAGTGATTGAGACAGGCACTTAGCAACATTTAAAAACCATCTAGATAAGAAACTGGGTGGGAGAGGTTTAGAGAGCTAGGGGCCAAACCCAAACAGATGGGAGTAGCTTGTTGGGTAGTCCAGTCAGCATGGATGAGTTAGGCCAAATAGTCTGTTTCCATGTTACGTAACTCTTTGATTCCAGCAGCCTACTTGCAAGATATTCAAATCATGTATTTATTATTAGTTGTTAATATGCATGAATAAAATATAGGTTACTTTAGTTTGGAGGTTGAAAATTTCTGCTTATCATTGGGTTTAAAGTCAATATCAGACATCCCACCCTGCAGAAACTCATTTCAGGGAGGTAGCACCATCAATTTGCAGGAGACTCCCAGAACTTCCGGGAGAGGTGGGATGTCTGTAATACAGTAGCTCCTTAGCAGCCAGCCAGCTAGTTTAAATAACGTTAGCTATGCTAATGAATGAATGACACCTGTTAAACGCACCTAAACATGTCTTTTACAGTCTTAACCCACCATGGGCAATAGAAAAGTCACTGTTGCAAACAGTGCAGCGAGCAACACTGTCATTATTTTTGACCCCTATTAGGCTGGGGTACATTTTAGTGTAGTCTGGGGTGACGTACGTTTTATATTTTCTTTTTTTGGAACACTCTGCCATGGCACTCTCTCTCTCTCGCTCACTCTCAAAAAAATCGATTTCCGGGATATTGTATATAATTTGCGGGCATCAGGGAGCCACTATCAATATGCAGGAGACTCCTGGAACTTCCGGGAGAGGTGGGATGTCTGCAATATTTTCTGATGCTTATGCTCAGACATGGTTTTGATACAATCACAGATTTTGTCTCTCATTTCTCCATGGTGAAGGTCACAGTTATATTGAAAATAATCTGCCAATTGGTCCACACAGTAGGGTGTCATGATAGTGTGGCGTTTAGCACAACGCTTCACAGCAACAACTGTAAAATTGGGGTACGATTCCCGCCACTGACTTTGTGACAGATTACTTAAAAACAAACCAAAACTGCTCAGAGTCTAAGCACAGGTGGGTGGGTGGGGGGGGGGGGTGGGTGGTGGTGGTTGATACTGTATGGCGCAATATCCACAATAACAAAGGTCTAAATTGAAGAAAGTACGTTTGATCCTGCACTAAGAAACCAGCAAAGATGAACAATCATGTAGTGAGAAAAAACTAACGTAGCTAAAATTAGCAATAATATGTGGTCTCATAATGACATAATAGTGATCTAGCAATCAACAAAGAAATCAGTCCAGCTGCCTCTCTGGCAGATTAACGTGAATATGTAATGTGAATTGCACAAGGTTGATGTTAATATATAATGTAAATTGAGCAAGGTTAACGTGAATATGTAATGTGAATTGAACAAGATTGATATGGACACATAACTATACTCATTTGCTTCCACCACAGCCTAACCCACATGACAGATTACCCATACTAAACACGCAGCACAAAATACAACACAGACAGACAGGAAGTCGATACATGGCTCCTACAGTTCGTAAAGAGTTTGTTTGGTCTCCCTGTGACCTTGTGGGCTCCCTCCGGATGCTCTGGTTTACACCGACACTCCAAAGACGTACAATTAGTGTTAGTAGGTTGTGGGCACTGGATGCACGGTGATAGTACAGGCTGGCCAGCACAATCCTGCTGATTTGATTGGCGCAAACAATGCATTTCGCTGTATGATTAGATATACATTTGTCAAATGAAGCTATTCTCATGCCATGAAATAATCTTAATCTCTGAGAAAATAGATTCAGACATACAAGAAACAGGTTGGTGCTCATACAGTAAGCATTCAGATGTGACTTCCTTATGCTTGACTTAGCAGTCTTTTTAAAGTAAACCTTGGCATGATATCTACCTTTAGGTAAAATCTCTCCCAATATCTATGTATGTTTTCCCACTTCTCCAAAAGAATAGGAGGAAGTAATTGTTTCTCACTCGTAAGATTCTTGAACTCTTAGTTACTTTAGAATGAGCATGTGGAACAGACACTTGGGTTCTCTTCAAACAGCTAGATAGCCTCGATAACTAACCTTCTTCACTCATCACTCTGATAAGCATATCCAATTGTTTAATCCAAATCCATGGCCTTTCAGTGCTTTATTTGGCGACTGCATGCAATTGAGGTGATTGCCTGTCACTTTGAGTTCTGTTTTTGGTTTGCAAGAGGCTAATTATCTGAATTTCAATAAAGTTACTTAAGAAATGCTAGAATTCCATTGTACTTAATATTTTTTGCTTCACCTTTAACCCTTAACTAAAGGTATTTGTTTCAGTTTTATGGAAAATGTCAGACAAGGTTAATGTCAGTAGACGTTAGTAACATTTCTTTCATTCCCATTGATGATCTACAGCTGTTTACTGTATTGTATTTTAAGTATATATTAGTGTATCGTAATGTGGAAAACACTATCAGTTTTTAAATTCAAAGGAAATTTATTATCAAAGTATGTATGTGTCACCGTATGCCACCATGAGATTCATTTCCTTACAGGCATTCACATTAGAACAAAGATAAACAGTAGAATCAATGAAAAATAAAGACAAATAAAGACTGACAAACAATCAATACACAAAAGAAGCCAAACTGTGCAAATAAATAAATAGATAGATAGATAGATAGATAGATAGATAGTTAGAAAGATGGATAGACAGTACTGAGAGCATGAATTGTAGGGTCCCTGAAAGTTTGTCCGTAAGTTGTAAAATCAGTTCACTGTTGAGGTAAGTAAAGTTATCCACGCTGGTTAAGGAGCTTGATGGTTGAAGGGTAACAACGGTTTCTGAACCTGGTGGTATGGGACCTAAGGTTCTTATACATCTTTCCTGATGGCTGCAGTTCGGCTCAATTAGAATCAAATTTGAGTACATTTCACAAGGGAATGGAATGGGAAACTTAATCCTTGATATGTATTCTATAACTTGGTTGCATAAAAGATGTTAGCAACTTTGTTGTTCTCAGTTAACTGTTAAGCATAATCAGGAATATTTAGTTTATTGGTATTAATTACTCTTCACATGTAATCTGCAGTAACTGGAGGTAAATTAGGTTTGGACTGGAGCTCAAAGTATCATGAGTAAATCATCTACGTTCATGATTTTTACCTCAACGTTTGACTAATGGGAAATTAAATGATTATACTAGGTTATCATATTGTAATATGGAAAATGATTTGATAAAGGCAATCTCTTCAACCTAAAAGCTGAATCATTTACTGAAGAACTCCTTAAATAAGACAATCACTAATCTAAATATGGAAGAATTCCTTTTAGTGGCAAGAGGAGCAATAAAGTACAGATTTTAAATGATTGGTAAAAGAGCTTTAACAGATTAAACAGCTTTAACAACATTAACAGATTCCATGATGTTCCTGGCTCTGTTCTAGAATGGAAACTAATGAACCAGATGAACACTTAAATTTTTAAAAAGTTTGAAAAAGCATGGGGCACAGACACTAACTAGGTTGTTCTAGCAAAAATAGCAAAGGCTTGCTAGGATAATGGTCTCTTAATGAACTGCAATTTCTCATTTGACTCTATAAATTTGCATTTATCTGACCCAGCAAAGCAGGGCAGATGGACAATGAGTTAAAGGCATTAAAGATGTTTCCCTTTACTAACCAAGGAATAAATGCAAAATCAATAAATTCATACTACCTCTTTTTCAAATATTTGTTTACAATACCAATTCCAAAGTAAATTTGCAGCTGAAACAAGAATTGGTGGTGTTATGGATGGAGAGGAAGTAGTTGTCAAAGGATTCAGTGGGATATACAGAAGGCCAGTCGAAATGTGGGCAGAGAAATGGCAGAAGGACTTTAATCCGGACTAATGTGAGGTTTTGCACGTTGAGAGGTCAAATTTAAGAAGAAAATATACAGTAAATAGCAAGACCCTCAAGATATTCAGAGAGATCTTGGGCTGCAAATCCATAGCTCCAAGAGTATTGAAAAGGTTTACGAAGGTGTTACCTGCATTGCAGACTATGAGTTATAAGGAAAAGTTGGACAAACTTGAGTTGTTTTCTCTAGAACATCAGAGGCTGAGAGTTCACCTAATGGAAACAGGCTTGGATAGGACAGATATTCTTTTTCCCAGAGTGGAAATGTCAAATATTAGAAGCTATACAGTACTGTGCTAAAGTCTTAGGCACGCTAGATTTTTACATGGCTTCAGATGGTACGGCTCCACAGAGCCCAGATCTCAACATCATCAAAGCTGTCTAGGATTACCTGGAGAGATAGGAGCACGTGAAGCAGCCAAAGTCTGCAGAAGAACTGTGGCAAGTTCTCCAGGATACTTGGAGCAACCTACTCACCGAGTTTCCTTACAAACTGCACAACAGTGTAGCTAAGAGAAATGATGCAGTTTTAAATGCAAAGGGGAGTCACACCAAATATTGATTTGATTTAGCTTTTTACTGCTTACTACTCTTTATAATAATTTTTCTAATATTTATAAATTTTTCATTTCATTATGTTTGAAAGCATCTTTGCTTTATAGAATATTCTGACACATGCCTAAGACTTTTGCACAGTACTGTAGCTTTAAGATGAGAAGAGGAAAATTTAAAGGAAACTTACATGGCAAGTTTCTCCACAGAGAGTGACTGGTGCCTGAAACATTTTGCCAGAGAAATAGTGGAAACAGATACAAAAGCACCATTTAAAAGAAATTTAGACAAGTTATGAGAACAGGCAAGAAACAGAGAGGTGCCATTTAAAATAAAATCCAGGTCAGCATGGACATCATGGGTTGAAAGCCATTTTCCATGTTTTAATATGTTTTATTTATGAAAGGGATAGATAAGATAGAGGCAGGGAAGTTGCTTCCATTAATAGGTGAGAGTAGAACTAGGGGACATAGCCTCAAGATTCAGGGGGAGTCGATTTAGGATGGAGATGAGGAGGAACTGCTTTTCCCAGATGGTGGTGGGTCTGTGGAATTTTCTGCCGAATGAAGCAGTGGAGGCTACCTCAGTAAATGTACTTAAGACAAGGTTGGATAGATTTTTGCAGAGTATGGGGAAAAGGCAGGTAGGCGGAGATGAGCCCATGGCCAGATCAGCCATGATCATATTGAATGGCGGAGCAGGCTCAGAGGGCCAGTTGGCCTACTTTTTCTAATGTTTACTGTTCTGTGACCTTTTCAAACATTTAAAAAGGATTTTAAAAGTTTTATTAAAAAAATGTATTTATTTATTGTTTATTTACTGACCTATGACGTTGAATAGGCCCTTCCAGGCCTTTGAGCCATGCTGCCCAGCAAACCCTAATTTAATCCTAGCCTAATCACGGGACAATTTACCTTGATCAATTAAACTACCAAATGGTATGTCTTTGGACTGTGGGAGGAAGCTGGAGCATCCAGAGGAAACCCACATAATGGGAGAAACTCCTTAAAGGAATTGAACCCAGGTCACTGGAACTGTAAAGCATTGTGCTAACCACTTGTGCTACCGTGCTGTCCTAAAATAAGCAGATAATTTACCTGCTGATGAAGAGTGTTTGTGAAATTGTTCCACACTGCATAAATGATAATTTGAACATTGTAATAATTTGTTGGGTGTTGCACATACAAATTCTACCTCCATTTTTATCACATTACCATTCTATCTTGTTTACCAAGGCACTCTCTTAGGATTGAGGATGACTTCCATTCGTGTAGTTCCCTCACAGGATTTAAAGATTTCTCCACACCCCTGGTCTCTAATTCCATCATATTATAATGTATATTGCTATAACTTCCTGCTGTTATAAACACCAATTCACCATTAGCAACGCCACAGGATGTATATTATTAGGGCATAAAACAATCATGTATCTTCCTCTGGTAGATTTTACTTTAAAGGAGCTTTTTTTAATACGATTGCACTTTTTTCACGCTTTGCTCGTATAAGGTTAGGCTTTTAAAGAGAGGAATATTGCAGTTCAGTATTGTGTTGGTGTGTTTCTTTAATCATCATTCCCTTTTTATGGACCTGAATGTTTCATCCAGGAAACTTAAATTCCATTACGGATCTAATCTGCACAGTGGGATTTTAGACCTGCAGCCTTGGGGTCCAATTCTGACACCGTTAAGGTGATGGCAGATACTTAGCAGTGTTAGTCAGCCACCAGCCTTGAATGCGAGTTCCAACATCCCCTACGTTTCAATAAAGTTACTCTCTCAGGAATGCTCCCATAATTTTATTATTATTTGTGTTATGTGGGAATATTGCATCTGGTAAAATACCTGGCTGTACATTTATACATCAAAAAGAGCAATTCCTCTGTGGATATTCCATTCTGTATGGTGTCTAGATTAAGAATCCTTGTGAATTTCCTCAGCAGTACCTAGTGGAAGTGCAGTTGTGATTTTAGCCATCCAGGTGTTAAATTAACAATGGAAGTAGTTTAGTGACTCCAGAAATCCAGATGGTGGAGTAACATTTGCTTCCTTTTAATGGTGATAGCATGTGCTTGAGCTGAAGTAATAACTCAAGGTATTGCACTAGCTCGCTCGATAATGATAAATACACTGAGTTGGACAGACATGGTGGGTTTAAACTATGTCAAGATGTAAACCTTGTAAAGATTATGAAGCAATCTTCATAAATTTGGAGAAGACGAATCTCAGAGCTGTATATGGCATACATACTTCGATAGTAAATGAACCTTTGAACCCTTGAAATTTATTTGAAGGTTGTTATGCTCTACTCCTTATTAGAGACTGTTTTGTCTGTTGGCAGCAAGACATCTGCATGACAGGGGATTTAAAGAATAATTGGAAAAGTTTCCAGTCTGTAATTTTTCATAAAGAATTAATGCTATTCATCATGAATGTTGGTGTCAGCAGAGGTAGATATAAGGGTATCAACCTGAAAGGTCTGCTGCTTGCTTTGGGTGAAAAATTGAAAGTGCTGTGCCTTCTTAGAAGTCAGATATGTTGAGATCTTCCAGCATTTTGAGTGTGTTGTGTTTTCAATGTAAGTGAATCCTAATGAAGAGTCTCAGCCTGAAATGTAAACTATTTATTACTCTCCATAGGTTCTGCCTGACCTGTTTTATTCCTCCAGTATTTTACTCAGGATGTATTACTCAGGATGTCTCGTTAACTTTTGACTTTTTATTTTATGTGCAAATTACCAACTGGGAAAAACTACTGTCAGGAGTGTATAACTTCCAGCTTTAGCTTGGTGCTAGCATAACTGCTCTGCATAATCCTCTGTCATACTGTGCCCAGTAGGTGTCTTGCTGCCAACAGACAAGACAATTCTCGTAAGGACCAGAGCATAGCAACCTTCAAATAAATTTCCTTCATAATTTTTACAAGGTTTACGTTGTGACATATTTCTGAGTAGTTAAACTCACCAAATCTCTTCTCAATTTCATTAGATTCGAAGACGTCTTAAAAGCCAACATGAAGAAACGTAACATTGACATCAACAATTGGGAAACCAATGCCAAGGACAGGAAACTCTGGCAAGCCATCATCCGAGAAGGAACAGCAACTTTCGAAGCCAACAGACATGCAGAATTAGAAGAAAAGAGAAAAAAATGGAAAGAGAGGCAGCAACAACCAAAGCCCGACCTGCCATCTGGAACTACCTGTCCTGAATGCGGAAGAACTTTCAAAGCCAAGATTGGACTCACAAGTCACTTGAGAGCCCATAAGTAGATCAACAGAATGAAGACCATCATCCTCGACCTCAAGGGATAGCCACGATGATGACGAGTGTTATCAAGTGAGCTAATCTTCCTCATCAGGAATATGGGATCAGTTTCCAGAAGGGGAAAAGAATCTCTTCAGCCATTTCATTGTGAAATATGCCCTTTGTTACAGACCAACTAACTAATTTGAATTCAAATAGGAAGCTATTGTGAGACCACGGCTGAAGTATGTTTATGCTGCGTGTTACGCTCTATTGCAAATGGCCATGGATTATGGCAGAGTTCCATTACCGCTGGAACGGCGAGGGAGCCTACAATAGAAAGGAAGACACAAAACTATGAATGATTCATAATCTGGATGAGAGCTTGCCTGACATCGTTGAAAACCTATACAAGCCAGACATCTACACATCTACACTTGTTGACCAGTCCAGCAAATTGAATTGGAAATTGGCACATCCATTAATTGCTGATGTTAATGAGGTAGTTGGACCACAGTCTGTGTGGATCAGAAATAACATCTCCTCCTCACTGATGATCAACACTGGTGCACCTCAAGGATGCGTTCCTGGCCCAGTGCTCTACACTATCTACACCCACCAATGTGTGGCTAGGCACAGCACGAACACCATCTATAAATTTTCCGGCAACACAACTATGGTTGGTGGAATTTCAGGTGGTGATAAGGAGGCTTACAGGAGCGAGATAGATCAGTTGGTTGAATGGTATGGCAGCAACTACCTTGCACTCAATGTCAGTAAGACCAAGGAATTGACTGTGAACTTCAGGAGGGAAGTCGAGGGGACATACATCAGCCCTCATCGAGGGATCAGAAGTAAAATGGGTGAGCAGTTTCACATTCTTGGGTATCAAATCTCTGAGGATCTCTTCTGGGCCCAAAATATTGATGCAATTACAAAGAAGGCACGACAGTGGCTATTATTCATTTGGAGTTTGAGGAGATTCTCTAGCAGCCCAATTGAATTAGGAGTGAGAGAGGTGGCAACTCACGGGTGAGACTTAAAAAGGAACATTTACTGGGTTTTGGCATTTTTCCAGTGGCCCAACTGAAGCAGGAGGCAACTCACTAGTTCATGAGTGAGATTTGAAAAGGAATGCTCATGGGCTTTTGGTGTTTTCCATCAGCCCAGTCAAATAGCAATTAATTAGCAAGTAAAAATAAAAATAAGGAAAGGACTGGTGGGCGTGGCCATTCTGTGTGTTAGAGTGGGGAAGCTTTGGCTCATTAGGCTTCGGGGAGTACCTGGTAAGTTTCTTCTTCTTTGTTCTTCATTCTTCATCTTTGAGTACATAGTTTGAGCAGTGAGAGTGGCTCCAGGGGCTGTATTTAATTCTTTGTGTGTGTAATGTCAGAATCCTGGGAGGCCCCTAGCCTCCTGGATAACCACATCTGCACCAGGTGCACTGAGCTGCAGCTCCTCAGAGAACGTGTTAAGGACCTGGAGCTGCATCTTGATGACCTTTGGCTCATTCGGGAGATTGAGGAGGTGACAGGTAGGAGCTACAGGGAGGTAGTCACCCCTAGGTTGCAGGAAGCAGGTACCTGGGTGACTGTCAGGAGAGGGAAAGGAAATAGTCAACTACTACATGTTGTGTATTTAATATTTCTGCAATATTTGAGTAATCTCATAAATATATTGGTTGATTAAGCATTCTTGGTTGTTTATGTAATTCATTATGGTTATATGTAAAAATACATGAATTGCATATGTGAAATTGAAAAGAAGAGATAGAGAGAGAGACTGTGAGTGAGAAAGAGGAAGGTGTGATAGAGAGAAGGAAAATAAGAAAGAAAGAGAAAGGGGTTGAGATCAGGATTAAGAGAGAGAAAGAAGCCAGGACTAGGAGGGAAGCATGGATCAAAGTAGATCCAGAGAGAAAAGTGTGGAAGGGAAAGGCGTGCAGAGATGTCAGAACCACGTACCGCAGTTTCAGAGTCAACCCCTACAGCCACCACAGAGGAGGCCCCAGACCTCACATTCAGGTTGAAGGAGCAGCACCTTATATTCCGCCTGGGTAGCTTTCAACCTGATGGCATGAACATTGATTTCTCTAACTTCCGGTACTGTAATTGCCCCCCACCCCCCACATTTCCTCCTCCATTCCCCGTTCCTCTTTCCCTTCCTCACCTTATCTCCTTGCCTGCCCATCACCTCCCTCTGGTGCTTTTTACCTTTCTACCACGGTCTTCTGCCCTCTCCTACCGTTAGCTGTTTACTCTTTACATAGATGCTGCCTGGCCTGCTGAGTTCCTCCAGCATTTTGTGTGTGTTGCCCAGAACCTGAGATTGTTTCACAGCCACAATTCTCACTCAAGCGGAGTGTCACCCTCTACCCTCCCCCCCCACTCCCACGAGAGTAAGGCATTATCCCACAAGAGTAAGAAATCTTCCACAGCAATTAAATCTTTAGGTCTGAATGGGACAATTTAAAATTTACTGTGCTGGCTGAACCTCAACCAATTGCTCACCTCGACACCCATGGTCCCACTTCACCTTGAATTTCATCATGGGTTTGTCATCTTCGGATGAGGACATGGTGATCATGACAATTCTTAAGGGAGGAACAGTTCTCAAAGGTGACCCACTCATTGTCCGTCCTAAGCTTCCACCATCTGCTGAGGTAGTAGGCCTGGTTCGCCGACGTGTAGTTCGCCTCCATGGTTTCTCGCAGGACGTTGTGTCGGACTGGGTCCACAGTTTGTTTCCTGTTTTTATCAAGCCTTCTGCTCCCTTCTTTGCACCTCAGTGAGTCTGTCCTCCAGCTATCGTCTGCAGACCAATGGACAATCAGAACGAGCCAATCAGCAAGTGGAGAACTCTCTGTGATGTTTCACTGCCTCAAACACTTCACGTGGAATAAATATCGGTTTTGGGCCAAGCTGTCCCACAATCTACACACATCCTCTGCCACAGTGACATCACTCATTGAAGGGCTTCATGGCTACTAACATCCATTGTTCACTGCTAAGGAACCATAAGTGGTGGTCTTTTCTGACAGAGCCCTGCTTTGCCAATGCTGACATGCTTTGAAGAGGGTACACAGGGCCATCCTAGCTGCCAACCACATCTACTGCTGCTGGGCTAACTGCTGTTGACACTCAGCCAGACTACTCCGGCCTGGGAGCATGTCTGGCTGTTCACCTGTGATCTGTGGCAGTTCACTGACTCCAGCAAGCTCTTGCCCTGCTTTATTGGACACTTAATGTTGCTGATCATATCAATCCAACAATTACCATCTCCAGCTATCACTGCCCATCAGGACCTACCTTTTTATGCGTCCTTCCTCAAGCCCGTTATCCATGGACCACTCAATGCACCTGAACCTGCGCCTCCGGAACCGAGGATGGTGGGAGGTGTTCCAGTGTACATTGGTCGCTAATTGATGGATTCATGTCATCGTGGACAGGGTGTGCAGTATCTGGCTGACTGGGAAAGGGTTCAGCCCAGAGGAGAGACCTTGGGTGCTGTCCAGTTATATCTTGGATCCATCCAGATCATACCAGGCCATTGGAGGCTGGTCATAGAGGAGAGGTTGTTCCTGTCAGGCCCGCACAGGCAGGCACCTCCCAGTCTTCACCCAGCTAACAGGGGTCACCTGCCACTCATTTCCAACTCATCACCTGCAGTCTGCTTAAACCCAGATCTCATCTGAAATCCTCGTTCACTCATACAAACCAAACAGGCGCTCCTAGCCTTCAGTTACCTTGTTGTCGGCTGTGTTTAGTATTGGTTCTCCCTGGTTTTGTGCCCTCTCATGGCTTGTTATTTTGCAATTTATTATTGAAGTGATCATTCACTGTTAAAATGTCTCCACTGCTCTGAATTTGCATCAAGCCTCCTTTACATTTCCTGACAATAACTTATAGGTAATTGAAGTCAGTGTTGATAAATCTGATTCGGATTTATATTTATATCAGCAAAATTCATTCTGTGACTTAAATATTTGTCCTCATTTTTAATGTAACCATGAGGAGAATTAAATTGGACAATATTTGTAAAATCAACATCATGCTTGTAACATAGGACAACAATTTTTTTTCGAATGTGTTACTTCAGAAATTTTTCTTTGTTTGTGGTTGACCGTTTGAAGGTGAACACAAATATAATTTCAGACTACTTGAATTTGGAGAAAAAGATATTAACTTTTATTGAATATAATGTGCTTAATTGCATAATTGTGCCGATGCTTTGCAATAATTCAACCAAGCTAAAAATGTTTTGTTGATTAGTTTCATTTGTACTCAGTGTCTGAAGCTTCTCGCTTAAGAGTCCAACCAGAATCAGCCAGCATTGATGGATTCCAGTTGCCCTGACACTGTTTCTCCATGACTGCAAAGTGCTGGTGAAAACTTTCACTATGCTCGCCACTGGCAGTGCCAAGATCTGCAGGGAAAATCTAAATGGGAATGCAGAAAATGAATCTTTAGTGACATGTTGCACTTCCAGTGAGCAAATAGCTGTACATAATTTGGTGCTCTGTAGTTGCCAAGAAAATTTTAAATAACATCCTTGAATATCTTCCCTGCAATTTTCTCTGGTCCCACTAGAAGTTCTTTGAGTTGCATGTCATTGGAGACCTGTTTGATTTGTGGACCAATAAAAATGCTTTCCTTAATCTTGGCATCATTTATTTTGACTTGAATTGTGAATTGAAGAAACAAATATAGCCCATTTCAAAAAAAAGGTGTGCGATAGGGAAATTTTATGATGATTTTCATGATCAGCAGCCCAAAATCCATCAGATCCACGCAAAACATACAGGAAACAAAATCCTTGTAATTAGAGGGGATGTTCCAAACAGTGCTTATTTCATTCTACTTTTGACTTTGTTGGTAAATAACATTTTTGTTCACTTCTGAGGAAAGCAGCTTGCCTCCTCCCAGGGGAATGTGATAGTTTTAGAAGAGCTTTGCAATTATGAATACAATTAGTTTTTTTTATTAATGTTTATAGTGGACATTAGAATCAGATGAGGTGGGGAAAAATTCTCTGAAGATTTTGTAAACATGAGAGAAAAGATATTGCACATGCTGAGGTGTTGCACTTTGGAGGACAAACCACGGTAGGTCATACATAGTGAATGGCAGGGCACTGAGGAGTGTGGTAGAACATAGAAATCTTGGAATACAGATCCATAATTCCTTGAAAGTGGTGTCTCAAGTAAATAGGTTCATAAAGAAAACAATTAGCATATTGGCCATAAATCACAATGATGAGTACAGCAATTGGGATATTATGTTGAAATTGGAAAGATGTTTGTCTACTTAGTCCCTTTGATGAAATTTGGAAATATCATGTACATTTCTTGTCACTGACCCACAGGAAAGACATTAATAAGATTGAAAGAGTGCAGAGAAAATTTACAAAGATGACACAGGGACCTGAGGACTTGCGGGTCTTGAGGGAGATGTTGAATAGGTTAGGACTTTACTTACTGAAGTGGAGAAGAATGAGGAAGATTTGATAGAGGGGATAAAGAGGGTCAATACAAACAGGTTTTTTTCCATTGAGGTTGGGTGAGATTAGAACTAAAATTCATAGATTAAGTGTGAAAGGTGATATATTTAAGGTAACCTGAATGGATACTTCTTCAGTCAGAGGGTGGTGTGAATGTGGAATGAGCTGCCAGCAGAAATGCTGGATGTGGGTTTGATTTCAACATTTAAGACAAGTTAGGATATGAATGGGGATGGGAGGGGTAATGAGGTAAATGTGCTAGACAGAATGACAAATCACACGGGCCAGAGAGGCTGAAGGGTCTGTTTCTGTGTTAGAACTCTATACTAAATTAAAAGTAACAAAACATCTGCTGGAGGGACTCAGGGGTTCAAGCAGCACATGTGGGAAGGGAGCATTTGTCGATGCTTCCCGTCAAATCCCTGCATCAGGACTGAGAGTGGAGAGGGTAGATGTGCAAACATCAGGTGCATCATTCCATTAAAATGCTCGAGGGTTGATTCTTTTGCCTATAAATGTCCCCATAATAAACTGTTCCTCATTAAGCACAATAAAAAAAAGACCAGTATGTACTGCATTTATTCCAAAGCCATTACAAGCTCTTACCTTGAAGCTGACTGGACAATTAGTGTCCATAGACTAACTGACACCAGTAGCTAGGTAAGCATTCCCTGAAGTATGTGAGTAATAATTATTGACTAGAGACAGCAACACCCACATGCTGAAAATAAATGAAAACAAAATCTTTCTTTCATTTGTACTTTTTTATTTGTGAATGGAGGTTTGAGTATTGATAGTAGGGTGTAGGTGAAGAATTTGCCCTGTCAACTCACACAAAACAATTATTCACTTCTTGCACACGAGTTTCTAGTGAGTGAGGTGTCTATTTTACTTACAGGTTCTTACAGCTAAGTCACACATGAGACCACATTCTTCCTGAGAAAAACTCGTGTGGTTTCAATTGTACCACAGAACGAACAGCAAGTTCTCATTGAAAATAATCTCTCATGAAATGGAAATCAATTAAACAATCTTACTTGGAATCAAAGTTTTTTGAAGAGAATTTTCCCAAGTAGCGTGGCTCCAAATATTCAGTGTAAATATGCAATGTGTGCGCATCAGGTCTTTCACCTAGTAAGATGAGGAACATGTGTGATATTCAGGGGAAGTCAAGGCCAGAAAATAAAGTTTAATTGAACCATAAAGTTTTCAGAAATATTGATGCTATAAAGCTATCACTTAGCAATAAATATTTGAAATCTACAGGAACAATAAACATTTCAGTAACATTTCTTCTAAAGCACCATTAAAATAAAGTTAGTAATTTTAGAAACAGAATTCCCAATGACAGAATATTTCAATACAGGAGGGGACTCATCGTCAGCAGAACGTTCTGGTTGGGGATTGAGAGTTCTTTTTATCAAACGAATTCTATTTAAGGAAACAGTTAATTGAATCGGATCTAACAGACTGAAAACTGTTTGGGAAAAATCTCAAGTGAGTGCTTGTCTTCAGTCTTCTGTGCAATTTGATCTAGGAAGTCACTTCAATGTGTTTTTTTTGCTCAGTTAACTTGATACAGGTTTATGAAGTTCAACTTTGTAAGGCAGGTTTGGAATCAGAATCTGAATCAGGTTAATATCATTGGCATATAAATTGTTGCTTAGCAGGAGTACAGGGCAATACACAGAAAAAAAACGCTTAAAATCACGATAAGAAATATATGCAAAATATAGATTAAATAAGTGGTGGAAAAAGAGAACAAAACAATAGTGAGGTGGTGTCCATGGGTTCATTGACCATTCAGATATCTGATGGAGTAGTGTAAGAATCTGTTCATAAATCATTGACTATGTGACTCCTTTTTGAGGCATTGCCTTTTGAAGATGTCCTTGAGGAAGAATAGGGACTGATACTCTCTGAGTGATGACTAAATCCCCAATTCTAATCTGGAAGAGTGTATTCTCCCTCACTCTGTTTAAATCAATATCCCTCGTAATGAATTAAAATGGGAAAGTGTCCTCGTAACATAAAGAAATATCCATAGAAAAGTATTGATTAAACTTGATTGGAACCACTTGGGCAATGAAATAAATCAAAAGGTAACAAATCAAATGATTTTTTTTTGCAAATTGTCACCAAAAAGAGATTTTCTTTTCTTCTGGAACATATCATAAATTCAAATATCGCAGAATCAAATATCGCTGTGATGATTGTACATTCTAGTATCAATTGTTTGGCGACAATAAAGTATAAAATTAACTCTTTAAGGGTCCAAGTGATTAGTTGATGCCATTTAAAAAATAAATTAGAGAAATCAAAGGTTTCAAAACATTAATCATGGGTTCATTGGAATCTGAATCAGAGTTTAATAAAAATAGAATACAACTAATTCATGCTTTGAAAATTAGGTTTAGTGAATTTTAAGGGTTATATTTGCAGTTCATAAAGTTACAAGATTATTTAATAGATTCATTAAATGTTATTAAAATGTTAATTTTAATAACATTTGTAATTTTTCAATGTTTATTTCAGAACCATTTCTAATTCTTTTGGCAGTTCAGACAGGTGGAGGAGACCATAAGACCATAAGACACAGGAGCAGAATTCGGTCATTGGCACATTTAGTCTGCTCCACCATTCAATTATGGCTGATACTTTTGTTTTTCTCCTCTTCAGCTCCACTCCCTGGCCTTCTCCCCGTAACCTTTGATGCCATGTCCAATCAAAAACCTATCACGCTCTGCCTTAAATACACCCAACGACCTGGCCTCCACAGCTGCCTGTGGTAACAAGTTCCACAAATTCACCTCCCTCTGGCTAAAGAAATATCTCCACATCTCTATTTCAAATGGACACCCCTCGATCCTGAGGCTGTGCCCTCTTGTCCTAGACTCCCCCACCATGGGAAATATTTCTAATTCTTTTGACAGTTTAGACAGATGGAGAAGCCAGTGGTGTGGCTCAGTGTTTGCTTTAAGCAGTTTTATGGTTGGTCCTTACTGAGCAATTTAAGGCAATGTGCAGATAAATGGTGGGTGTTTGCTGCTAATCAGAAAATTCTGCTCAAGCTTTTTGTTCTTGTTTGTAGTTTGCTTTAAATTGACAACCTCTCCTTCATTCTTTTGCACTTTCCAACACTAGGGGTTAATTTAATGCCGCCAATGTGAGATGTGGAGGGAAGCTGGAGCACTAGCAGAAATCCACATTGTCACAGGAAGAATATCCAAGCTCCACAAAGTCAGTAGCAGAGGTTGGCATTGAATCCAAGCCCTACGAGGGGTCACAGTTTGAGGATAAAGGGGAAACCTTTTAGGACCGAGATGAGGAAAAACTTCTTCACACAGGGAGTGGTGAATCTGTGGAATTCTCTGTCACAGGAAACAGTTGAGCCCAGCTCATTGGCTATATTTAAGAGGGAGTTAGATATGGCCCTTGTGGCTAAAGGGATCAGGGGGTATGGAGGGAAGGCTGGTACAGGGTTCTGAGTTGGATGATCAGCCATGATCATACTGAATGGCGGTGCAGGCTCGAAGGACCGAATGGCCTACTCCTGCACCTATTTTCTATGTTTCTATGTTTCTACAACTGTGAGGCAGCAATGAGAGGCACTGGCTAACAGGAGAGGGCACAGTTTTAATGTGCTTGGAAGTAGGTACAGACAGGATGTAAGGGGTAAGTTTCTTACGCAGAGAGTGGTGAGTACATGGAATCCTACTCAGTGGTGAGGAGAGCTTACCCATGATGCACTGGGCTGTATCCACCACTTTTATTATAGGTTTTACCATTCAAGGACAATAGTTTTTCCATACCGGGCCCATAATGCAACCAGTCAGAATATTCTCCACCATGCTGCTATGGAAGTTTGCCAAAGTTTGAGATGAGATCACCTCCTCTAGCAGCTCATTGCAGAGGTATCAGCTACCACTTGTGTGAAACATTTACCCCCTCAGATCCTGTTTTAACCTCCTTCCACTCACCTTAAGCCCATGTCCTTTAGTTTTAGGTACCTCTAGCAGGGGGAACATTTGTCATAAATTTACATTTCATTATCATGTTATTTTAGGGCGATTAGCGCAGCTCTAGCTGATTGGGGAACAGACTCTTGCCACTATCCGCGAGGAGTTTTTATGCTCTCTCTGTCACTGCATGATTTTCTTCCAGCTGCTCTATTTTCCCCCTACGTTCCGACAAACAGATAGAGTTAGCAAGTTACGCTGGTGACAGAAGTCTAATGACACTCGAGGGCTGCTGCCAGCTCGATCCTTGGACTGTGTCGACCTTTGATGCTAAATAACACATTTCACTGTATGTTTTATCACACGTGATAAATAAAGCTGATCTTTTATCTTTTAATCGTGTCACCCTCTCAGCGTCCTTTGCTTCAGGGAAGGCAGACCTAGTCTGCTTAATCTCTCTTTAAAGCTCAAGGCCTCCTGTCCAAGCAATCTCCTTTTCAATATTTCCTGCACCCTCTCCAGCTTAATCACACCCTTCCCGTTCTTTGGTGACCAGAACTGCACACAATTCTTTCCTGTAGTGTGGTGAGCAGAACTGAACACCAGAATCTTGGCACAGATAATTAGTTATATAAACTGCTAATTCTGAGCTATTCTCAAGGAATTATGTAATTTGCAGGTAGTTGATGGGCATTGGCCAGCACTTTGTCATATTGTGCAACTCATGGTTGCTGAGAAGGATTTAAGCATTTTTTTTGTTCAATGTACATTCTTAAAGCATGAACGATTTAAGCTGAAATGAGCAAGAGCTTTGATTTGCACTGAACTCTGATAGAGTGATTTTAGTGTGTTGAAATAAAACAAACTGAAAGCCAGTACGCTACATTGTGGCATGTCGTTCCAGAACCAAGTGATATGTGGGTTTCCTGCCACAATGTTGTATCTCTCATCCAACAAGCTTCCCGCAAGAGTGGAACTAATCCTCAGAACTAATGGTAAGCCATTCATGCAATGCCAACCACACACCAGAGTGAAAGTTACCCAAACCTGAGATATTGAGTTGCTGGACATAGACTCATGCTCAAAGGTCATGAGCTAGGACATTGTCAATACTTCCACTGGAGCATACACTTATCATCTATAAACCTTGGAGCAAACACAGGAGATTCTGCAGATGCTGGAAATCCAGAGCAACACACAAAAAGCTGGAGGAAGTCAGCAGGCCAGGCTGGAGAGGAGTAAACAGTCGATGTTCTGGGCCGAGACTCTTTATTAGGACTGGAAAAGAAGGGAAAGATGCCAGGATAAGACAGTGGAAGAGGGGAGGGGAAGTAGTACAAGCTACATGGTGATAAGTGAAGCCAGGTGAGTGCGGGAGGGTGTATGAAGTGAGAATCTGGGAGGAGATAGGTGGAAATGGTAAAGGGCTGAAGAAAAAGGAATCTGTTAGGAAAGGAGAATGGACTATGGGAGAAAGGGAAGGAAGGAGGCACCAAAGAGAGTGATGATAGGCAGGTGAGGAAAAGAGAAGACACAAGAGGGCAGCCAGAGTGGGGAATGGGAAAAAAGGGAAGGGGCAACTGTTATCAATGGAATTTACTGTTATCAGTAGTCTGGTATGAGAAGACAACACTACTTTTTAGTCTCTTTTTTCCTTGTCATTCTGGATCTTCCCTCTTCTTTAATCTTGTAGCTCTTAAGAAAACGATTGTAGGCAACAAGTTTTATGCTTCATTCTTGACTTCCAAAGAACCTCTGGATTGGAAAAGCATCAGGATCCCACAGCAAGGACATTCATAATTGCTTTTACAGCATCAGTACAATCATTGGTCAATTGAAATAAAGGCAGTTGAAGATCATAATCACAGACCTGGCATGAGACTTAAGGTCTACCAGGCAATGGTGATCCCTGCCTTCCTGACTTTCTGAGACGTTCTCAAGCACATATCTCAAAGCACCGAAAAATACCATCAATGTTGAGTCCACATGATTTTCCAACATTTAAGTATAAATGAAGCAACATCAGTGTGTACTCCCGTGCCACTTCTTCTGGTTACTAGTTCCTAGAATCTCTCAGTCAACTACATTGTGCTACATTGTTCAAATTTCCAATACTAAACTCTTGAAACAAACTCATTAATCTGAGCTCTTCCACAGTCATAAAGCTATACAGCATAGAAACAGGTTCTTTTAAAAAATGAATTTCAAGGTCGCATATGATAACATAAACACAAGAGATTCTTCAGGTGCTGGAAATCCAAGGTAACGTACATAAAATACTGGAGGAACTCAGAAGGTCAGGCAACATCTGTGAAAATGAGCCAACAATTGAATTTTCTGGTTAAGACCTTCTACAGGACTGGAAATGAAGGGGGAAGATACCAGAATAAAAGGTTGGGTGGGGACAGGGAAAGAAAGACAGTTGGAAGATGGTAGGTGAGGCCAGGTGGGTGAGAAAGGTAAAGGGCTGGAGATGTAAGAATCTGATAGGAGAGGAGAGTGGACCATAGGAGCAAGTGAAGGAGGAGGGACACCAGGGAAAGTAGTAGGCAGGTGAGAAGAGGTAAGAGGCTAGAATAGGGATTTGAAGAAGAGGGATGGAAGAGGAAAAAGATTCTGTTTACAGGAGGAGAAATCAATATTCATGCCATCAGGTTGGAGGCTACCCAGACTGAAACTTAGCTGTTGCTTCTTCACCTAGAGGGTGGCCTCATTGTGGCATGAGAGGAAGCCATGGACCGACATGTTGGAACGTGAATAGGAATGGGAATAAAAACAATCCCTCCATCTTCCCAACAAATTCTGACAGCATAAATAATTTTGTGGAACTTTGATGTTTGCTTCTATCTCAGACTCTCAGCTGGCATTCCACTATTATTTTTGGAGAACCAGATTTTGACAGAATTAGCTCTTTATTCACAGGTGAGGCACAGCATGTACTTCAATTAACGAATATAAATTTACTGAAGGCCTTTTATGAAGTTACTCCCAGTCCCAACTTTACGCTTGTCTGTTCATTTTCATAGATCTCACATGACCCATAAATAACTGTTCAGACTGCATTACATTTTGCATCTTGTTGCCAGCATATTTAATTTCCATTTTTCTTTCCGTAGCCTGGGGTGGCCTGGCCTTTGTTGCACTCAAACCAGAAGGGAAGTTGGACGTGACTTTGGCAAGTTTGCATGCTAAGATCAAAGGCAGAGCAGACCTATGATTTCTAAAATCAAAGGGAACGTCTTAACCTTCAATGTGTTTTTTGAGGTTATAGGATAGGACTGAATAAACATCTTACTCCTGTGATGCTGTTTATCTGAGTTCAGGTCATTAGTAATTCCTGGGCCTCCTCGGCATTGATGGGTTAGACACCTGCTTGTGGGTGGAGAGTCCAGTCCATACCCAAATTCAGAATAATAATTCCCAGAGGCCTCCAAAACTAATCAAAGCTGGAATGTGCCTCTTAAATGGGAATATGCCTTGACTTCTCGCAGTGTATTTTGATTTTATTGCATGGGCGAACTGATTCAAAAACCACGAGAGAGTTCCTGGCATGTGATGTCTGGCCTGTAACAAATACAAATTTCTCCATTATTGTCAGGTCTAACTCCAGCCACTCAGGAGCTTGCTGTCTGATCTTGTTGCCAAATATGGTCAAATATGGCTATGATGTAGAGAAAGATCTTGCATCTCTTTTGGTCTTCAACACTTAAATGGGCTGAAGCCAAGACAAGGTGTGTCCAGTGGAATTTAAATGAATAATAAGTCTTCAACTTAACTCAGCTTCAACTTTTGATTTCAAGAAGCAGTGAGATAATGTTGCAGCTCTATAAAACCCTGGTCAGGCCATACTTGGAATATTGCGTTCAGCTCTGGCTGCCTTATTATAGGAAGGATGTGTACACTTTAGAGGGGATGCAGAGGCGATTTACCAGGGTGCTCCCTGAATTAGAGGGCATGTATTATGAGGATAGGTTGAGCAAGCTAGGGTTGTCTTTTTGGAGCAAAAGGGGATGATGACTAACTTGATAGAGATGTACAAGATAAGATTGAGTGGAGAACCAGAGACTTTTTTTCCCGGTGTGGAAATGACTAATATGAGGGGGCATAATTTTAAAGTGATTAGAGGAAAGCATAATGGGTATGTCAGAGGTAAGTTCTTTACAAAGCGTGGTGATTGGTGGTGGTAGAGGCAGATACATTAGGGATAATTAATAAGCACTTAGATAGACACATGATTGGAAGAAAAATGGAGGGTTATGTGGGAGGGAAGGCTTAGATTGAATTTAGAATAGGTTAAAAGGCTGGCACAATTAAGTACTGTGCTGTAGTGTTCTATGTTCTATGTCAATGGTTAATAGGTCAAAATCAGTGACTTCTTCTGCCACAACCACTGGGGAAATTATCAAAGGATAATTATTATTCAAATTAATATTTTCCTAGACCTTTTGTAGATAGAACATAATTGAGTGCCTTTCTGCAATGTGGCTGACTGGCATCCTCGCAGTTGTATGTGAGCCACACATTTAGTGAACAACTAGCGTAGGTCTGCAGATGAGTGGCAGGGATATTGAGGAGTATAACGCTTTAGCTGCTTTGACTGCAGTGGCAAAACACTGAAACATTGAAACCTCAGCCAACAGGGGGTAATGGTCCCTGACATGGGCAATCTCTGGCACCTCTTCCTTTACAGACTGGAGAGGACAAGGGGACAGGCTTTTGAATCACTTTGCCCATGCAGTAACATCAAAATAAACTGCCTGAAATCAAAGGTAAATTCCCCCAAAAGAGGCACATTCCTGCTTTGATTATTTCTGGAGGTCTCTGGGAATTCTTGTCCTGAATTTGGGTATGGGCTGGATTCTCCTCCCACAAGCAGGTGGCTAACCTATTGAATATTGAAAGGCCGAGATGGAGTGGATATGGAGAGGATGTTTCCTACAGTGGGGGAATCTAGGACCAGGGGTTACAGCCTCAGAATAGAAGGATGTTCCTTCAGAACAGAGATGAGAAGACTTTCTGGAGTCAGACGGTGGTGAAACTATGGAATTCATTGCCACAGAAGGCTGTGGAGGCTACGTCATCAGGGATATTTAAAGCAGAGTTTGATGGACTCTTGATTAGTCAGGATGTCAAAGGTTAGGGAGAGAGGCAGGACAATGAGGTTGAGAGGGATAATAAATCAGCCATGTTGGAATGGTGGAACAGACTCGATGGGCTGAATGGCTTAATTCTGCTTCTGTGCCTTCTGGTCTAAACTATTGATGCAGTGGAGGTTTAGGATTTACTAATGGTCTTAACTGAGACAAAAATGGCATCACAGGAGTTAGATGTTTATTTAGTTCTTCACGATTGAACTACTTCCTATTGCCCAATCCTTATTAGCTATGATCTTGGAAGGTCACATTCACTTCTTACACCATAGTGGTCAGCTACAGTCTCAATTCTTTGGTGAAGTGGTCTATACTAGCATAGGTGGCTGGAAGAATTCAGTAGGCATCTGGAGTGGTCCGAGAACCATAGTTGACATTTCAGGTCATGGGCCCTCATGAGAACTGGAACACTTGGGAAAATAGTGTGTTTTATATTGTAAAAGAAGAGTATTTATTGTGGTTGAGTTCAATTGTTCTCCAATCTAGGCAATTTACTTGCAAATGTTTCAGCAGTTTTGATAGCATACAAGGAGATATCATCAGTGTGCTGCTAATTGACAATTAACAGTGCAGTAATGATGTCTCCTCGTATGGTGATGAAACATTTGCAAGTAAATTACCAAGGTCAGAGAACATCTCAACCCAACCATCAACCACCTGAGCTATGCACTTTCTGAATTATTTCCAATAATTTATTTGACAGAGTGTAGGGCGAGATTGTCAAGATAGCAATTAAATTTAAAATGAAGGAGAGACGGAGACAGAGACGGAGTCAGAGAGGCAGACCGACAGACAGTCAGACAGACCAGATGGATAGACAGACAGACAGATGAACAGCTTGATTCCTTTCACTTTCTGCATTGCTTCAGTGATGCCTAATGTAAGCTTGGGGTTACAGTGCTTTATCTTCTATTGGGAAATGCTGCAGCCCACAGGACATCATATTGAATCTAACCCTCTCATGTAACATTTTTTTTCTTCCTCTCTCCAGGGCTGTGATGCACCCTTCTGTTTCGATTCTTTTCTTCACTGCCTCCTACTGCTGGCTTTTAAATTACTTGCTACCATGACAACTTTGCTCTGCACCATATCACAGTTGCTGCCTCTGTATTTCCGTCCTCTCTGCATCTTAAGAAAGACTTGTTTTCTCAATTTTTTTTCCAGTTTTGAGATAGGTTCCTTGACCTAAAACATTGTCTCTATTGCCCCCTTCACTGTTGTTGACTCAGTGATTGTTTCTGGAAATTTATTTTTCTGTTTCAGATTTCCAGTGTTTGCAGAGTTTTCATTCCACACCGAGGCCTACACATTAAAAATAATTGCACAAAATCTAACAACCTGCACACTGTCACAGGTAAGCATATCTTTACATGAAATGTTGAACTCTTTAACAATATAGATTTACTCAGTAATTTACTTGGGTCTTTAGAATGACAGTGTCTTCATGTTAATGAGTGAAAAGCACCATCTTTCCAGTTCAATGACATTAGAGAGTTTTACAGGGCAATAACTATTTTTAAATATTAACCAACTTTAATGTGAGATTGTCAAAAATGAGAAAAGTGCATTTGCAATATTTATTGCCAGTGTTTATAGGCAAGGCAAATCTCCCTGTAAGCAAACAAGAAAAAAAAAATCAATGATTCACCATGTGAAGCTGAAGCTTTTGCAGAGCATTAAATCAGATTAGTACCACAGTTACTTTGACACT
Source organism: Mobula hypostoma (assembly GCF_963921235.1). Classification (NCBI taxonomy): domain Eukaryota; kingdom Metazoa; phylum Chordata; class Chondrichthyes; order Myliobatiformes; family Myliobatidae; genus Mobula; species Mobula hypostoma. The sequence continues at coordinate 45,697,076 of NC_086118.1, read as the reverse complement.
TGTCATCATAATGTATATAATTTGGTTGGCTGCCAATGGGTAAACTGGGACTAAAATTGTCGTATGATGAGCCTGCACTGCTGAATTACATCCATGGCAACTTTTAACCCACTACTTGTACACCTTTGGGAGGAAACCAGAGCACCCGGAGGTCACGGGGAGAATGTACAAACTGCTTCCATGACAGCGGCGGAATTGAATCCAGGTCATTGGCGTTGTAGTAGCATTACCCTCACCGCTACTGTGTTGGCCCAATTGTTTGGGGGAACAGTCATCAGCACCTTGGGATGGTCCTCATAACATTGAAACCCTCTTCCACTGAGAACAGAGTCTAATTATGATGACAAGTGCTTGAAAACATTGGTGGGAAAGGGCCACAGGTTAGGGCCAAGGTGAGAAAACCCCTCAATCATTATAGTGGTACACCTCCTCGGAGTGGCAGCAGTGACATTGATGTGTATGAATGCAAGAGAACAATACCGAAAGCATTGAATAGGAATGTAAAAAATGAAAAGGCATTGCACGGTTTATTCTGGTAAATTATTTTGATAAAAATAATTGCTTGAAAATATATCTTAAAGCTTATAACGGTACTAAAGACAGCTCTGATTGTTCCACAAAGCTGCATTGAATTGTAATCTTTTATTTGTTCTTCAGGCATTCAACACAGGAAAGCAACTCAAAATATCCATATACTTCAGACAAATATCCATGTTACATTTATGTTTTAAGAGCCAAAAAGTTCCTTTCTTAGTTTTTAAGGAGCACTGCGGAAGAAGACTATCAAAAAAACGAACTGTTCAGAGTTCCAGAACATGAGCAGTCAGAGTGACCTTTACTAGCTTAAATTTCGAGTCTTTAACTGATCATTCAATAACATTAATTCGGATTTTCCAACTGGAGTTAGACAGTTACAAAGATTCACAAACCTTTGAACAGATTTCCTCTCATCTAAATTCTAAATGGCTGATCTATTGTTTTGAGATTGTGTCCCACTAATTCTATACCTCTATTCAGGGGATATTTCCTTCCAATATTTACTCTTCATAATCACTAGTAAGTATTGCTGTGATAACCCCTTTATTCTTCTACTCTCTGGAGAAAATAGACCAAGACTACTCTCCCTCCTCACAGAACTTCTACCTTATTTCAGGGTGACTGGAAATTAGAATCATAGAGTTATACACCATGAAAACATGCTCTCCAATCCAGCCCGTCCAGGCCGAAAATGGTGCCTCACATTGTCTGGTTCTTTGCATCTAAATATTTGCTGTTTGTGGTGTCATAGTTTTTCTTATCAGGCAGGTAATTTGAATATTGTTTAATATGAATGATACATTCATTGTATTAATGGTGAAATTGCAACATTAAATTGGAATTTGGGTAGGTACATGAATAAGAAGGATATGGAAGGCTACGGCCAGGGTGTGGGTACATGGGATTAGGCAGAAAAACAGGACAGCATAGACTAGATGGACTGAAGGGCCTGTTTCTGTGCTGTGTGACTCCATGCCTGTATGGCTCTAATTAATTATGTTTCTGTATGTGGAAGCAATGTTGTGGAATGATAGAGAGATAGAGAAAAGTAACAGGCCCTCCACGTCCACACTAACCATCAAACATCCATTTTTACACTAATCCTACCCGAATCCATTTTATCATCCCCATACGTTCATCAACCCCAAACCCAAATGATGTCACTAATCCAGTTAGCTGAGTAGCATTGCAGCAACAACCTTGCAATCAATGTCAGCAAGTCCAAAGAGTTGATTGTGGACTTCAGGAAGGGTAAGACAAGGGAACAAAAATCCTTGTAGAGGGATCCGAAGTGAAGAGAGTTCCTGGGCGTCAAGATCTCTGAGGATCTAACCTGGATGCAACATATTGATGCAGTTATAAAGAAGGTAAGACAGTGGCTATATTTCAATAGGAGTTTGAGGAGATTTGGTTCACTCAAAAACTTGTACAAATGTGCTGTGGAGAGCATTCTGACTGGCTACATCACCGTTTGGTATGGGCGGGGTGGGGAGGTGTGACTGCACAAGATTGAAATAAGTTGCAGAAACTTGTAAAATTGGTCAGCTCCATCATGGATACTAGCCGTTGTAGTATCCAAGACATCTTCAAGGAGCAACACACATAAAAGTTGCTGGTGAACGCAGCAGGCCAGGCAGCATCTCAAGGAAGAGGTGCAGTCGACGTTTCAGGCCGAGACCCTTCGTCACTCCCTTACTTTACTTCGTAAATCCCTTACTCACTCTTCCTTCAGTTAGTCCTGACGAAGGGTCTCGGCCTGAAACGTCGACTGTACCTCTTCCTAGAGATGCTGCCTGGCCTGCTGCGTTCACCAGCAACTTTTATTTGTGTTGCTTGAATTTCCAGCATCTGCAGAATTCCTGTTGTTCATCTTCAAGGAGCAGTGCCTTAGGAAGATAGCATCCATCATTAAGAACTTCCACTACCCAGGACATATCCTCTTCTCATTGGTACCATCAGGAAGGAGGTACAGAAGCCTGAAGGCACACACTCAGTGATTCAGGAACAGTTTCTTCCCCTCTGCTATACGATTCCTAAATGGACATTGAACCCATGAACACTACCTCACTACGTTTTTGCCAGGAAGAACATGGAGACTCCACATAGACTGTGCCAGAGGTCAGGATTGAACCCGTATCACTGGATATGTGAGGCAGCAGCTCCACCAGCTGCGCTGCAGTGCAGATCCCAAATGCTGTCCTGGAAAACATATCGTCTTTTTCATAGTTTAACACAAAAAGAAATTAACTTTATTATCAAAGTACGCATTTTCACTGTATATTACCCTGAGATTCATTTTCTTGCAGGCATTTGCAGGAGAAGAAAGACACACAGTCGAATTCATTAAAAAAGTGTACATTAACAATAACTGACAAACAACTGATATGCAAAAGAAGGCAAATTGTGCAAATAAATAAATAACTCGGAGAATGCCTATTTATTGATTGATTGATTGTGATTCAGCCTGGAATAGGCCCTTCCAGCCCTTCGGTCTGTGCCTCCCAGCAACCCCTGACTTAACCCTAGCCTAATCATTGGACAATTTATGATGACCAATTAACCTATAAACTGGTTAGTCTTTGAACTGTGGGAGGAAACAGGAAACCCACATGGTCGAGGGGAGAACATACAAACTCCTTACAGAGAGCAACGAGAATTGAACCCGGGTCGCTGTCACCGTAAAGTTTTGCGCTAACCACAATGCTCACATGCCACCCCATGAATTACAGATTGTGGAATCAGTTCAGATTTGAGGTGAGTGAAGTTATCCACACCGGTTCAGGAGTCTGCTGGTTGTAGGGTAAGTGAGACCTAAGGTTCCTGTACTTGATGGAGAGAGGGTTCGGTAAAATTGGAGAGTGCCACTCAACATCTGGAGAGCACATCATAATGAACAGAAGGGTTAACCTCAGAGAAGAAGGAATTGATTTTCCTTAAAGGGTTATGCATCTTTGGAATTCTTTCCTCAGAGGAGCTGTGGATGCTGAGTCATTGGATATATTCAAGGCTGAGGTGGACGTTTAGACTACAGGGAAATTGTGGGTTTATAGGTCGCAGACAAGGAAAGTGATGGCTAACAATGAGGTAATATATTGCGTTAAAGAGTGGAGCAGGATCCAGGACCATATAGCTTACTCTGCACCTATTGCTTCTGATGTCTTCAGCAAAAGGAAGAGGAGGTCAGGCCCTGTTGGTTACTGACACATCTGCTGTGTATTCTTCTTCAGCAGGCTGAGTGATCTTCTGCCAGTACTGAAGGTTCCATTTGTCCTTTCCCTAGGTCAGCTGCCATTCTCCTATTGCTGTCCTTCAACTCTCTGTTCAGTTTTCTTTATCTAAATAGGAGGGGAGGAGAAGATGGCGTGATGCAGTGCGCACGGCTGCTTCGAATTGATATCGTATTTGTGAAGTTGGATGCTGTGCACAATCCTGATTTGATGGAGACAGCCGTGAGAAGCACGGAGGAACATCTGGTGAAACTTCTGAAATGCCTGCTTCGCTGCCGCTGCTACTGTGCGATCGAGAATCTCCGGAGGGGAAGGCCCCAGATCCTTGACTTTGCCTATTGCCTGTTGCCGGGGCCGGGGTCGAAGCGCTCGGCAGAGATGGTGTTCGGTGCTCGGTGTCGGAGAGCTGGTTGGAGGCTCGAAGTTTTCGGACGGACTTGGAGTCAGACTGTGGTCGGGTGCTTCCAGGGTGTTGCTAAGGCATGTTTGCAGCGCTGGAAGCTCATGGCAGGAAGAGTTTTCTTCCTTCAACTGTCTATGAGATATGATGGGACTTTCGAGACACTTTGAGACTTTTTTAACCGTGCCCATGGTCTGTTCTTCTATCAAATTACGGTATTGCTTTGCACTGTTGTAACTATATGTTATAATTAAATGGTTTTTGTCAGGTTTTTTAGTCTTGATTTGTCTTGGTTTCTGTGATATCATTCTGGAGGAACAAATTGTATCATTTCTTAATACATGCATTACTAAATGACAATAAAAGAGGACTGCGTGTCCTCATAATCTAATCTGTCTTGCAACATCTGAGACGCTGCTGATCCGGCTAATAACTTCTCCTCAGTTCTCTGAGTGAACAGAAGTCCAGAGGACACAGGAGCAAGAATTAGGCCTTTCAGCCTCTCTGGTCCACTTCACCAGGACAGTCGAGAGGATTTTGTGGCTCCTGAAGGGATCCCTGTCAATCAGCTTTAATGAACACAGTTCCGTTTATGACCCGTGACAGGCCTCCAGTTCTGTTGTTACCTCTTCTGCCTTTGCCTCTTATTTCTGGCAGAATCCACATTTGTGTTGTGAATAGCTGCCACACTTGAGTGGTGTGAACTTTGTGCCAATAAATCAGATTTCAGGAGGATTAAAGCAGAAACTGTGGTTGGTTGAAGATTAAGGATTAGTATTATTTGTCGCATGTACATCAAAACATCGAAACATACAGTGAGATGTGTAGTTAGCACTTGAATGATGCAAAGGCAATTACCACCAGAAAGAAAAGTGTTAGGTTTAGGCTGGAGGTGAATAACTAGGACACCACGGAGATTCTGGTCCAGGCAACTATGAAGCAGGCATGAGAATTTTTAGATACGTGGTTCTCTTCTGATAACTCCATAAACAAACATATTGAAAAAGACGCCATCTATGAGGCCCTAAGAACCAAAGAAACAGAAGCCAATAGAATTCAAAGGTCAACCTAAGGGTTGACATTCAGGACCGAAGCAAGCGAATGGGAGCCATAAATGCGAGCACTCCCAGAGAGAAACACCAACAACTTCGCACTGAGGATGTCACCTCGACTGGTGATGAAATGTTTGCAATCTAATTGCCAAGCTCGGCGAACACGACAACATCAAATTGAAAGCGTTAGGTGTCTGAAACGCGCATATCTGTTGGTTCCTCTGTCAGCCACACACCATCCTGCTTTGGGTTTTCCTTTGTCATCACTGGGCCTAAATCTTAGAACTTCCCAGTCATCACTGCTTGCTCGATGGTGGGCATGGATTTAGTGGGCTGAAGGGCTTATTTCTACATTGTACCTCCTCACGACTCTCCAACTCAATACCGTCAGAGGAACATCAAGAGAAGCAATTCCAGAGGTTTAAGAAGGTGCCTCGTTACTACTTTCCCAGCAGCAGTTAAGCTTGGGCATTCAATGCTGGGCCTTGCCAGCAATTACATATCCCAAAAAAACCCCCAAAAAAGGGCAGAATTACAGAATAAACATAAAACAACTTTACAAAGAGAAATGTTAACCAGTCTCAGTAAACACACAATCATCTCACTTACATCAGTGGTTGATGGCTTACTTGATATCTCACAGAATTTTTCCGAAGCTTCTCGATATCTTAACTGCTGTGCTGTTAGAGAAACACAGATGTATTTTCTGGAAGGAAGCAAAATTTGTTCACAAAGGAAAGTGACTTGAGATTGAACAGAAACAGAAGGAAAAAGATTCATTTGAAGGTTTAGATTAAGGGATTAAAACAGAATGTTCAAAGGTTTGAAAGTCCTGACACGATTTATACCCCAAAAACTAGAGAAAGAAATCTCATGGGAACCAGCTACAGAAATATTTTCTCAGCTGTGATCTATCAAAGTAAGATAAAGTACTATATAATTTCACATAGAAGAGGCCTGAGGTGGACTGGAAAAGCTATAAAAAGTGATTAATTTAGCAAAGTGAGACATAGATGGAAAAATCATTCTATTGGTTACTTTATACAAACCTACAATATAAAGTGTTCATAAATACCATTTCTTTCTTTAAAAGGAGTACTTCAGATCTTTTAGGACATTCATATTTCATGTTTGTGCATTGAACAAAATTGTGTCAGAAATTACCTTCTTTCAGGGTACTTCGCCTGAAATGATGGAGCAGAAATGTATTTTAGGATTTAAGGAAATATTTTAAAATTTGATCCGTGCTGCTTCAAGAAACAAGTCTGTGGTTGCACAGTTTCCTTTTGGAGATGCTGCAAGACTTAATTCTCTGATTTCAAAAGCTGCGGGTACAATGTGATTCTTAATCAAATCAGGAAGAATTTCTGATTTATTTCTCCTGTTGTCAGCAGGATGGCAGTTAAGGAGCTAGGGCAGTGCAAAGCTCCTCCTGTAAGATGGGGGATTGCAGGGCACCTAACGGTCTCACTGATGACTACAACTGCAGGAAGTGCACTCAACTTCAGCTCCTGATTGACAAGGTGAAGGAACCGGAGCTGCAGCTTGGATGGACCATCCAAGAGGCTGAAAACCTCATAGATGAGACTTTTACTGAGGTGATCACTCTCAGAGTGCAGGCTTCAGATGGTGGATGGATGACCACCAGGAGAAATAAAGGGAGTAAGCAGTCAGTGCAGGGTGCCCCTGTGGCCAATCCCCTCAGCAACAAGTATACCCCTTTGGACACTGCTGATGGAGATGACCTATCAAGGCACAACAGCAACAGCCAGGCCAGTGGCACTGTGGCTGTCTCTGAGACTCAGCATGGAAGGGTAAAGTCAGGTAGAGCAATAGTGATAGCAGACTCGATAGTTAGGGGGATAGACAGGAGATTCTGTACCAATAAGAAAGATGTCAGGATGGTGTGTTGCCCCCAAGGCACGAGGATCAAGGATTTCTCAGAGCGGCTGCAAAATATCCACAAGAGGGAGGGTGAGCAGCCAGAGGTCATGGTACACATTGACACCAGAGACATAAGTAGAAAGGAGGTATTGGGAGCTGGGGAAGGGGCTGAAGAGCAGGACCTCCAAGGTAATAATCTCTAGATTACTTCCAGTGCCATATGGTTGTCAGGACAGAAATAAGATGATAGTACAGGTGAATGAGTGGCTGAGAAACTGGTACAGGGGAAGGGTTTCAGATTTCTGGATCACTGGAATCTCTTCTAGGGTAGGTTTGACCTGTACCAAAGAGACGGGTTACACCTGAACCCAAGGAGGACCAATATCCTTGTGGGTGGGAAAGGAAGTTTCCCTTGGTGGGGGAGTCTAACACAGCCTCAGGTTAGCAGGGTATCCATTTAAAACAGAGATGCAGAGAAATCTCTTTAGCCAGAGGGTGGTGAATTTGTGGAACTTGTTACCACAGACAGCTGTGGAGACCAGGTCGTTGGGTGTATTTAAGGTAGAGCTTGATAGGTTCTTGATTGGATGCGGCCTCAAAGGTTACGGGGCGAAGGCCGGGGAGAAGGCCAGGGAGTGGGGCTAAGGAGGGAAAAAAGGATCAGCCATAATTGAATGGCAGAGCAAACCCAATAGGCCAATGGCCTAATTCTGCTCCTATGTCTTATGGTCTTATGGTCTTCTCCACCTGTCTAAATTGTCAAAAGAATTAGAAATGGTTCTGAAAAAAAATTGACAAATTACAAATGTTATTCAAATTAATTAATCTATTAATTAATATTATAGCTTTATGACAAACAAATATAACTCTTAAAATTCACTAAACTCAATTTTCAAAACATGTATTAATTGTATTCTATTATTATTAGACACTGATTCAGATTCCAATGAACCTACAATAAAGATTTTGATTCCACTAATTTACTACTTCAATGGCCTAAGCTAACCATTTAGACCAGTAAAGAGTTAATTTATGATATGTTCTCTTTCTGGTGACAATGCGAAAAAACATCATTTGATTTGTTACCTTTTGATATTTTTATTGCTTAAGTGGTTCCAATCAAGTTCAATCAATACTTTTCTATAGATGTTACGTAGGCACTTACCCATTTTAATTCATTACAAGGGATACTGATTTAAACACAGTGAGGGAGAATACACTTTTCCAAATTTGAATTTTTGATTTAGTCATCATTCAGAGAGGAAATTGTCATTATTCTTCAGAATAATCAGAACCATGGAGCTTCAAGCATATCTTCAAAAGGCAATGCCTCAAAAAGGTGGCATCCATCTTTAACGACTTCCATCAGCCAGGACATGCCTTCTTATTATTGCTATCATCAGGAGCCTGAAGACACTCACTCAATGTTTTAGGAACAGCTTCTCCCACTCCACTATCAGATTTCTGAACAGACAATGACCCAACCCATGAACACTGTCATATTATTGTTTTGCCCTTTTTCTGCACATAATTATATATCTTATTGTAACCTATAGTTTTAACGCATTGCACTCTCCTGCTACAAAACAACAAATTTCATGACATAGGCCTGTGATATCAGCCTGATTCAGATTCTGATCCCAAACCTGCCTTACAAAGCTGAATTTCATGTACTTGCATCAAGTTAATTAAGTGACAAAGCAACCACATTGAAGTGACTTCTTAGATCAGATTGTACAGGAGTCTGAAGACAAGCACTTACTTGAGATTTTTCCTAAGCAGTTTTCAGTCTTTTAGATCAGATTCATTTAGGTGTTTGCTTAAAGAGAACTAGTCTGATGAAGAAAATGCTTGATAAAGCATTTATCGATGTTTGATATATGTTTGAAGCAGAGCCTTCTACTGATGATGATACTCCTCTTCCAATTGAAAATTCTGTCATTGGGAATTCTGTTTCTAAAATTACTAACTTTATTTTGATGGTGCTTTAGAAGGAATGTTACAGAAATGTTTATTGTTCCTGCAGATTTCAAATATTTATTGTTAAGTGATAGCTTTATAGCATCAATATTTCTGAAAACTTTATGGTTCAATTAAACTTTATTTTCTGGCCTTGACTTTCCCTGAATATCACACATGTTCCTCGTCTTACTAGGTGAAAGACCTGATGCGCACACATCGGATATTTACACTGAGTATTTGGAGCAACGCTACTTGGGAAAGTTCTTTTCAAAAGACTTTGATTCCAAGTAAGATTGTTTAATTTCCATTTCATGAGAGATTATTTTCAATCAGAACTTGCTGTTCGTTCTGTGGTACAACTGAAACCTCACGAGTTTTTCTCAGGAAGAATGTGGTCTCATAGCTGTAAGAACCTGTAAGTAAAATAGACAGAACGCTAACTAGATACTGGTGTGCAAGAAGTGAAAATTTGCTTGGTGTGACAAGGAAAATTCCTCACTTACATCCTACAATTAATGTTCAAACTTGGGGAAAATTCTTTTATTTGTCCATTCACACACAAAAAAGTAAAAATGAAAGAAAGGTTTTGTTTTCATTTATTTTCAGGATGTAGGTGCTGCTATCACTAATCACTAATTATACTCACATACTTCAGGGACTGTTTACCTAGCTACTGGTATCAATCAGTCTAGCGACACTAATTGTCCACGCAGCTTCAAGGTAAGAGACTTGGGAAAAAATACAGTACGTACTGATTTTTTTAATAGTGCCTAAAGAGGAACAGTTCATTCTGAGGACATTTATAGGCAAAAGAATGGACATTCATGCCTTTTACTGTCCCAGATGGACCATCTACCCTCTCTGCTCTCAGTCCTGATTCAGGAATTTGACTGGAAACATTGACAATTACTTCCTTCCTACATATGCTGCTCATCTTCCTGAGTTCCTCCAGCAGATTTTTTTTTGTTAATTTTCATACAGCACAGTGTTGTAGCACAGAAACTGGCCCTTCAGCCCATTTAGTTTGTGTTGACTTGTCACTCTATTTAGCACATGGACTATAGACCTCCATACCCACCCCCCCATCCCCGTTCTTATCCAGCCTTCTCTTAAATGTTGCAATTAAACCCACATCCAGCATTTCGGCTGGCAGCTCATTCCACACTCATTCCACACCAAGTGAAGAAGAACTTTTCCTTCGCTACATCGACGACTGCATTGGCGCTGCTTCCTGCACGCATGCAGAGCTCATTGACTTTATTAACTTTGCCTCCAACTTTCACCCTGCCCTCAAGTTTACCTGGTCCATTTCCGACACCTCCCTCCCCTTTCTAGATCTTTCTGTCACTGTCTCTGGAGACAGCTTATCCACTGATGTCTACTATAAGCCTACTGACTCTCACAGCTATCTGGACTATTTCCTTCTCACTCTGTCTCTTGCAAAAATGCCATCCCCTTCTCACAATTCCTCCGTCTCCGCCGCATCTGCTCTCAGGATGAGGCTTTTCATTCTAGGACGAGGGAGATGTCTTCCTTTTTTAAAGAAAGAGGCTTCCCTTCCTCCACTATCAACTCTGCTCTTAAACGCATCTCCCCCATTTCACGTACATCTGCTCTCACTCCATCCTCCCGCCACCCCACTAGGAATAGGGCTCCCCTGGTCCTCACCTACCACCCCACCAGCCTCCGGGTCCAACATATTATTCTCCGTAACTTCCGCCACCTCCAATGGGATCCCACCACTAAGCACATCTTTCCCTCCACCCCTCTCTCTGCATTCCGCAGGGATTGCTCCCTACGCGACTCCCTTGTCTATTCGTCCCCCCTATCCCTCCCCACTGATCTCCCTCCTGGCACTTATCCGTGTAAGCGGAACAAGTGCTACACATGCCCTTACACTTCCTCCCTCACCACCATTCAGGGCCCCAAACAGTCCTCCCAGGTGAGGCAACACTTCACCTGTGAGTCGGCTGGGGTGATATACTGCGTCCGGTGCTCCCGATGTGGCCTTTTATATATTGGCGAGACCCGACGCAGACTGGGAGACCACTTTGCTGAACATCTACGCTCTGTCCGCCAGAGAAAGCAGGATCTTCCAGTGGCCACACATTTTAATTCCACATCCCATTCCCATTCTGACATGTCTATCCACGGCCTCCTCTACTGTAAAGATGAAGCCACACTCAGGTTGGAGGAACAACACCTATATTCCGTCTGGGTAGCCTCCAACCTGATGGCATGAACATCGGCTTCTCTAACTTCCGCTAATGCCCCACCGCCCCCTCGTACCCCATCTGTTACTTATTTTTATACACACATTCTTTCTCTCACTCTCCTTTTTCTCCCTCTGTCCCTCTGAATATACCCCTTGCCCATCCTCTGGGTCCCCCCCCCCGTCTTTCTTCCCGGACCTCCTGTCCCATGATCCTCTCGTATCCCTTTTGCCTATCACCTGTCCAGCTCTTGGCTCTATCCCTCCTCCTCCTGTCTTCTCCTATCATTTTGGATCTCCCCCTCCCCCTCCAACTTTCAAATCCCTTACTCACTCTTCCTTCAGTTAGTCCTGACGAAAGGTCTCGGCCTGAAACATCGACTGCACCTCTTACTAGAGATGCTGCCTGGCCTGCTGCGTTCACCAGCAACTTTTATGTGTGTTGCTTGAAGAAGAACCTGTTTGTTACCTTAAATATTTCACCTTTCACTCTTAATCTATGACCTTTAGTTCTAATCTCCCCAACCTCAATGGAAAAAACCTGTTTGCATTGACCCTACTTATCCCCTCATAATGTTGAATGCCTCCATCAAGTCTTCCTCCTTCTTCTTTGTTTCAGTAAGTAAAGTCCTAACGTATTCAACCTTTCCCTCAAGTCCTCAAGTCCCAGCAACATCCTTGTAAAATCCTCTGCACTCTTTCAATCTTATTAATATCTTCTCTGCAGGTCAGTGACAAGAACTGCACATCAGTCGGACTAGGCAGACCAACATCTTACACAATTTCAACATAATATCCCAATTGCTGTACTCATTATTGTGATTTATGAAGGCCAAGATGCCAAACGCTTTCTTTATGAACTTATCTACTTGAGACTCCACTTTCAAGCAATTATGGATCTGTATTCCAAGTTTCCTTTGTTCTACCACACTTCTCATTGCTCTACCATCCACTGCGTATGACCCACTGTGGTTTGTCCTCCAAAGTGCAACACCTTAGCATCTGTAGTGTCCACGTTCACAGAATCTTCGGAGAATTTTTTTCCCACCTCATCCAATTCCAATGTCCATTATAAACATTAATAAAAATCAATTGGGTTCATAATTGTAAAGCTCTTAAAACTATCACATTCCCCCGGGAGGAGGCTAGCTGGATTTTGCAATGCGAATAAAAATCTACTTAAAAACAATATTCAAAAGTAGAATGAAATAAGCACTGGTTAAAACATCCCCTGTAATTATAGGCATGATGTTGATTTTACAAATATTATTTATTTATTTCCCCTCTTGCTTATATTCTTAAAATGAAGACAAATATTTGAGTCACAAGATGAGTAAGGCTGATAGAAATCAGAACCTAATCACATTTGTTAACATGAACATATGACATAAAAAATATTATCAGGAATATAGAGGGGGCTTAACCTAATTTCAGAGTGGTGGAGACATTTTAACAGTGAATGATCACTTCAGTACTAAACTGCAAGATAAGAAGACACGAGGAGCCCCAAAACAAGAGAAAGTGGACACTTAACACAACAAGGCAACTAGGTAATTGAAGGCTAGGAGCAAATGGCTGAGGCTGGCTGTTTTGTATGAGTGAACGAGGATTTCAGATGAGATCTGGGTTTAAGCAGGCTGCAGGTGATGAGTTGGAAATGAGTGACAGGTGACTCCTGTTCGCTGGGTGGAGACTGGGAGGTGCCTGCCTGTGCAGGCCTGACAGAACCCACTCCCCTACTGCCAGCCCCCAATTGCCTGGGATGATCCGTGGGGACCCATTGGAATGACTCAATCAGCGATGGATCCAAGACGCAACTGGATGGCCCAAGATCTCTCCTCCGGGCTATACCCTTCCCAGTCAACCAAATACTGCTCAACCTATTCACCATGACGTGAATCCATCAACCTGTCAACTGTGTACACTAGACCACCTTCTACTACCTCTGGTTCCAGAGTACAGGCTCAGCTGGGTTTAGTTGTCCATGGATTTGAGTTTGAGGTTGAATACGTTGAATACATTGAATACAAGTATGATCCTGAGGGATGGTGGCAATTGGAGACAGTAAGTGACCAACAGACACATTTCTATAATTACAGGGCTTAGGCTACTAAAATGGTACATCTGGTCAATCTTGCTGTATGCTTCTGAAACATGGACTATAACACCAGAGCTCCAAAGAAACTTAGAAGCAACAGAAATGTGGTTTCTTAGAAGAATGCTGAAAATATCATATAGAGATAGGGTAACTAATGAGACAGTACTCCGACATGCCCGTGCAAAAAGATCTTTAATGAGAACGTTAAATGAGAGGAAACTTAAATTCCTGGGCCATGTCATCAGAAAGGGAGAAATAGAATGCCTTACGTTACAAGGCCATATGCCTGCGAAACGTGGAAGACGAAGGCGAAGAAGAAAATATATGGACACTGTGAAAGAACTAACAGATCTAAGTGTGCGAGATGTCATTGACGCTGCGTGGGATCGTTCGATGTAGAAAGCCATGATCGCCCAAGCGTGTAACGCGCAAGGCACATGAAGATGAAGAAGTAGTGACTGGATTGTTGCGATGGGTAACCTCGAAGTAACCAATGAACCAGGGTGAGTGCTTGTGTGAGTCAGTGCAAAGGGGCAGATCTGAGGTGAGCTGCCAGACACAGTCCTCGGATGTTGAGGGGTGCCTCAGACAACATGGCTGCTGGCATGTTAATTACGTTGTCAGGTGTGCCTGCTGTGCAGGTCATGCTATTGGTTCTGGTGGATCTGGTCTTAAGATCCCAGTGGATGTTGGGGTGGGGGGAGGTGGCGGTGAAGATCTGCGATGATGGAATGAAGGAGTGAGGGTCAGTCTCCATTTCAGCTGGGTTAAACTGTCGTGACAGGGTGTCTGCCTTAGTGTTTTTGGAGCCGAATCATTAGGAGATGGTGAAGTTGAATTGCTCAGAGAAAGGCATCCAGCAAACCAGATGTGGGTTGAGTGTCTCTTCAGCTCTGTGAAAATATAGTCTGTGACAGTAGTCCAGGTTATCTGTGAGGTAGATTACTCGGTGATGAAGATGGGAGGAGCGGTGATTTAGCTGTAGTTTTGAATGAAATAGCGGTAGAATTTGGAAAAGGCCAAGAGCTGTTTGAGGGAGCGCAGTCAGGGCTATTGGGGTGTGGAACTGGCATTTCTCTAACTTGAAATACAGTTGGTTTTTGAAGAGATGCTGAAGGTCTGAATGGATGTGACAGATGTGGTTTTGGGGATCCTTGTAAATGACGAGGGTGTTGCTGAGGTAGATGAGCACATACCTATGTTACATGGAAAACGGCTGGACTGTTGAAAAATCCAAAAGCCATCAACAAGTATTCATAGGGGCCAGTGGGTGCAATGAATCTCATCTTCCATTCATCTGCTGGCAGATGTGGATCAGATGATGCGTGTTCCATAGATCCAGTTTGGTGAAGATCTGGGCTCCACTGTTTTGAATGTGCTGATCATCAAGGGGAGAGTGGAACTGATTTTATTGTGACGTGGTAGTCAATGCAGGGATGAAAACCCCCATCTTTTTTCTTGACAAAAGAGGAATCCTGCAGCTGCAAGAGACTGGGAAGGTTGAATGAAGCCTTGCTGGGGCACTTTGGTGATGTAGTCATTCGTGGCTTGGGTGTCAGTAGAGCAGAGGGAGAAGAGATGGGTTTGGGGGAGGGGTGGTTCCCAGGAGGAGGCTGATTATGCTGTCATGTAGGCTGTGAAACATAGAAGCATAGAAACATAGAAAATAGGTGCAGGAGTAGACCATTCGGCCCTTCGAGCCTGCACCGCCACTCAGTATGATCATGGCTGATCATCCAACTCAGAACCCTGTACCTGCCTTCTCCCCATACCCCCTGATCCCTTTAACCACAAGGGCCATATCTAACTCCCTCTTAAATATAGCCAATGAACTGGCCTCAACTGTTTCCTGTGGCAGAGAATTCCACAGATTCACCACTCCCTGTGAGAAGAAGTTTTTCCTCATCTCAGTCCTAAAAGGCTTCCCCTTTATCCTTAAACTGTGACCCCTCGTTCTGGACCTCCCCAACATCGGGAACAATCTTCTTGCATTTAGCCTGTCCAATCCCTTTAGAATTTTATACGTTTCAATAAGATCGCCCCTCAATCTTCTAAATTCTGGAGAGTATAAGCCTAGTCGATCCAGTCTTTCATCATATGAAAGTCCTGCCATCCCAGGAATCAAGGAATCAAGGTGAAATGGCAGGGTGCTGGCTACACTTTTACTGAAGGCAATGGCTGAATCAAGGTATTCCTACCGGAGTTCGGTGAGATTGAGGGTTTACTCTGTCCCCACTAGGGGCTTTCCAACCTGTGGTCTGTGGTGAGTCAAAGGCATCAGTCAAAGGACTCTCTCTGATTTACAGGATGATGTTGCAGGGAGGTGGTCCGGCGGGAGGATCACCAGCTCAACGGTGAACTGGACGATGAGGCAAAGTGAGGGTTGTGAGTGGAGAGCCAGTGGTAACCCAGGAAGAGAGGAGTGTTGGGTGAGTCTATAAGGAGGAATTGGATGGATACATGGTGCTCTCTGTTGCTCATGTGCACATGCTGCGTGTGCACTCTGACCATCCCCGATCCCAAAGGACACCCATCAGTAGCTGTGGTGGAGAAGGGGTGAAAGATAAGCTTGGTAGGGAGTGCAAGCTGCACACACGGAGTCCGGTCTGGAAAGCCGCCTGCTACGCCAGAACCCGCCAGAATCTTGTGTCTGTAGAGTTGACACAGCGTGTAGGAGGTCAGAGAGAGTGGGTTGGGCAATGGAGCTGGAACGAGGGGCCGGGGGGAGGGCGGGCGTGGAGCTTACCAGATGGGATGTCCCTTGTTCTCTGTCTGGTGGAGCCATATTCACAGATCTGTGGGCATTTGCTGCTTGGGTGATCTGCTGCTCCTCACAGGTTGTTTTCCTTCCTGTGGGGGTGGGGGTGGGTTAAGGGAGCTTCTCCTAACTGCATGGGCTCTGGAGCTGTGCCGATGGGGGTCCTGCAGCCTGAAGTGGTTCTGGGAAAGGAACTGTGGTTCTGGCTGGTGATCCGGAGGGCTGTTCTGTCAGATATTTGTCTACACAAAGGACCAGAGTGGTGAGGCTTTCGTCATTGGTGGGCATCTCCTGGGTAGACTGCTCATCTTTAAAGCACTTGTGCATTCCAGCTGCACCCCTCTGCAAGGGTCCTGAGTTCCACGGTGTGATCCAGCACGGAGTGTGACTCTTGAAGCAGGTGAAGTGTCTGATCCTCTGCCTATCTCTGATATTAACTCCAAAATATTAAAACAATTGAAAGGAAAATTATTCTAACTTCATGTTTACTTTTAAGTGAGGTGTGCTTATATCACATGGTGGCAAATGACGTATGCCATTTATGTAATTTTATGGATAACCCGCAATGCATTATATAAACAACAAAGAATGCTTAATCAAACACTATATTTACAATGTTATTCAAATATTACTGAAATATTAAATACCCTACACTTCTTTCTTGGCTATGAACTCCAATTCAATATAGAATCAACTGATACATATCATAGTAAAATTTAAGTTGTCACGATCAGGCCTAAAGATTTAATCATTTTGGAGGATTTATTACTCTTGTGGGATAATGTCTTTCCTGACAAGGAGGTCACTCTGTTTGGCAGGTGAGACTTGTGGCTCGGAAACAATCTCAGGCTCTGGGGCCTACTCCCAGGTGGCTGTAAGAGTTGACTCAGAAATTGCAGTAAGTGGTTCTCACACCTCTGGACATCTTTCTTCTCCTTTTAAGTAACACACACAAAATGCTGGTGGAATACAGCAGGCCAGGCAGCATCTATAGGAAGAGGCACAGTCGGCGATTCGGGCGGAGACCCTTCGTCAGGACTAACTGAAAGAAGAGCTAGTAAGAGATTTGTAAGTGGGAGGGGGAGGGGGAGATCCAAAATGATAGGAGAAGACAGGAGGGGGAGGGATGGAGCCAAGAGTTGGAAAGTTGATTGGCAAACGGGATACCAGGCTGGAGAAGGGAGAGGATCATGGGATGGGAGACCAAGGGGGAAAGAGAGGGGGAGGAGAGCATCAGAGGAAGATATAGTGAGAGAGACAGAGAGAGAAAAGAGAGAGAGAAAGAAAGGGGGAAAACAAACAAACAAACAAACAAACAAACAAACAAACAAACAAATAAATAAATAAGGGATGGGGTGTGAAGGGGAGGAGAGACATTAACAGAAATTAGAGAAGTCCAATGTTCATGCCATCAGGTTGGAGGCTACCCAGAATTACATTCCGTCTTTCTGCCTAGGCCTCCCGTCCCAAGATCCTCTCCCTTCTCCAGCCTAGTATCCCTCTTGCCAATCAACTTTCCAACTCTTAGCTCCATCCCTCCCTCTCCTGTCTTCTCCTATCATTTCGGATCTCCCCCTCCCACTTTCAAAGCTCTTACTATCTCTTCTTTCAGTTAGTCCTAACGAAGGGTCTTGGCCCAAAACGTCGACTGTACCTCTTCCTATAGATGCTGCCTGGCCTGCTGCGTTCCACCAGCGTTTTGTGTGTGTTGCTTGAAATTCCAGCACCTGCAGATTTCCTCGTGTTTGTGTCCCTTCTCCTTTTCTCAACTTTTCTCTCCAGAACCACTTTAATTCTTACTTCTCTCCAGTCCCAGCTTCTTTCTCTCTATTTATCCTGCTCTCAATCCCTCTCTTTTACTCTCTCACATTCTCTCTCTCTCTCATGTCTTCCTCTTTCTCGCTCACATTCTTTCTATCCTCCCCTTTTCTTGTCTTTCTTTTTTTCTCACCTTCCTTTCTCTTCTTTCTATGAAGTGCACCTTGAGTTTGGGAAGGTGCGTTTAGTTCACAGGAGTATTCTTTTATTAGTCCTTCGATTGATCCCTTTACGATCTGATCTCTCATCTTGGTTTCCTCATCCACAACATCATCTGATGAATCCTCAGTTTTTGTATCTCCACTGACTCTTTTCTATTTGGCCTTCCATTCATCTAGTCTTTGCATCTACTTTTACAAGCAGCTTTTTGTCTCGCACTTGAAGTTCATGTAATGACCTTAATGTACGCAGAGTAGATTCTGGTTCTTTATAATCACAAAAGCCAAATGCTCGCAACTTTCCTGAAGCTCTTTGAACTGTCTTCCAGTTGAAACCGAGCCACGTTTTGGAAGTTACTGTCTGATTATCACATCAGAAACTTTTCCTGATATGTTACCTACATAAGCTGTTGTAGTCCAACAACAGTTGTTGTGACTTTTTCAATTCCTCTGAGCAGCATGATTCTTCCTTCGTCCAATATGCTTTCCAACCAGAGGCATAGAGGTTGGCATCATCACCTGTTTCCCTTCTATTGGGCAACAGTTCATGGTGTACAGCATGGAGACAGTTGTGGCATCATCCAGTACCTTGTTAATTCACCTTTCAGTTGACTCTATTACATGGGATGTGGCATGCAAATGGTGGATGGATTTCCAAGCAAGTTGTAGTTGTCTCAGCCAATCACATCCTTAAAATGTCGGCCCTCCTGATTTTACCACATTCAAGGCCACTTCCTGGATTGTCAAAAACCCAACATATTTCAATGGTGACTTCCTCATATTTATTGTAGATGGTGGTTTTATTGTCTTAGTTAGCTCACCCAGTCAAGAGAGAGATGACAAAAGTGATCTTGGCCCGGTCTGCAGAACACCGATGTTGATGTAGTTTGAAGTGCAAGATGCACTGGGACAGGAAGTTGCATCGGGATGTGGATTTGTTTGAACGTTTCGGCACCAGAATCCGGTGCTTAGAGGGAGCAGGCTGAAGGCACGGAGCTGCTGTAACACGATGGAGAGTTGGTAAGTCAATGATTTCCTGCTGCTTCTGGATCGTGGATTTGTTGAGGTAGACAATTTCCTTAAACACTGCTGAGTCTTTCATTCATCCCTTTGGGAAATGTAGAAGAGGCTTGACCCAATCACAGAGCAGAGGAGACGATTTAGTGGTAAGGGATCACTTCAATAATAAACTGCAAAATAACGGGCACGAGGTATCACAAAACAAGAGAGAATGGATTTTTAACACCACAAGGAAACAAGGTAACTGAAGGCTAGGCGCTACTGATTGATACTAGCTAGCTTATTTGAGTGAACAAGGATAGTGGATGACAGCAGGGTTAAGTAGGCTGCAGGTACTGAGTTGGCAACAACTGGCAGGTAACTTCTGTTAGCTGGGTGGAGACTGGAAGAAGCCCGCATTTGCAGGCCTAACAGTTAGTGTTTTGCAGCAAAAGAACAGTCAAGGACATAAAATTTACTATAAATTACAAAAATAAAGAAAATAAGAAAGGACAAACTATAATTAGAAAAACTTGTAATTTTAAATAAATCAAATGGAAATGATTCAAGATTCAAGTTTATTTGTCAGGTGTATATTGAGCCATGGAGTGAAATATTAACTTCATCTTTCTGTTGACAAAGCACCATCACCATCATGTTCCAAGAGTTAACGATGCAGCAGAAGTTGGTTTTAAATCAGTGAGACTGTGTTAACCTTGCTACCTCCTCAATTCAGAGAACACTTAGCAGTAAATCCTTTCATCTAGACTTTCAGATAAATTTAAGCCTCAGATTTTTATTATACATGGTTTATTTTCTAAATTTATATCTGGACATGATTAAGTCTTAGTTTGCCATGAAATGATCAAAACATGACAGCCTTTTCCTCCCCCACTGAGAGAAAATGGTACAGTAACTATAACTCTCTCTCCTCCCGCCTTCATCCTCCCACTAGTACAATGACATGAAAGATTCTTTCTGGTTGTCAAACACATACAGAGAAGATTACGATTGTAAACTGGTTACTGTTAACTGGCCACTGCAAAGTCAATCATGTTTTATCTTGACACAATTATGGGATATGCACTCAGCGGCCATTTTATTAGGTACCTCCTGTACCAGTGAGTGCATGTTTGTGGTCGTTTGCTGATGTAGCCCACCTAATTCAATGTTCGACATGCTGTGCAGTGTGAAATACTATTCTACACACCACTCTTGAAATACATGGTTATTTGAGTTAAACCAGAAGACCATAAGATATAGGAAAGGAATTAGGTCATTTAGCCCAACGAGTCTGCTCCACCAGTTCATCATGGCTGATCTAATTTTCATCTCAGCCCCACTCTCCTGCCTTCTCTCTGTATCCCTTCATACTCTGACCAATCGAGCATCTATCAACCTCTGCCTTAAGTATACATAAAGACTTGGTCTCCACAGCTGCTTGAGGTAAAAAATTCTACAGATTCACTACTCTCTGGTTGATGAAATTTTTCCTCATCTCCATTCTAAAAGGATGCCCCTCTATACTGTGATTGTGTCCTCTGGTCTTAGACTCTCCCCAAAACTACTCACAATATTCCAAGTGAGGTCTTACCAGTGCTTTATACAGTTTCAACATTATATCGTTGCTTTCAAATTTCTAGTCCTCTTGAAATGAATGCTGACATTGCATTTGCCTTGCTTATCACAGATTCAACCTGGAAATTAACAAGAACTCCCAAGTCCCTTTGCACCTCAGTTTTTTGTATTTTTTCTCCATTTAGAAAATAGTCAAGCCTTTCATTTCTTCTACCGAAGTTCATGACCATACACTTCCCGACACTGTTTTCATCTGCCAGCAACACACGTCAAAGTTGCAGGTGAACACAGCAGGCCAGGCAGCATCTCTAGGAAGAGGTACAGTCGACGTTTCGGGCCGAGACCCTTTCATCTGCCATTTCTTTGCCTATTCTGCTAATCTGTCTAAGTCCTTCTGTAGCCTCTCTATTTCCTCAAAACTACATGCCCCTCCATCTATCTTCATATCGTCTGCAAACTTTGCAACAAAGCCATCAATTCCATCATATTTTACAGCATATAACGTAAAAAGAATCAGTCCCAACACAGACCCCTGTAGAACACCACTAACCACTGGCAGCCAGCCAAAAAAGTCTCCCTTTATTCCTACTCTTTGCCTCCTGCCAATCAGCCACAGCTTTATCCATGCTAGAATATTTCCTATAATACCATAGGTTCATAGCTTGTTATGCAGCCTCATGTGTGGAGCCTTGACAAAGGCCTTCTGAAAATCTAAGTACACAATATCAACCTCCTTTGTCTATCCTGCTTGTTATTTCTTCAAAGAATTCCATCAGATTTGTCAGGCAAAAATTTTCCCTTGAAACCATTCTGTCCTCAGCCTATTTTATCATGTACCTCCAAATACACTGAGACCTCATCCTTAATTATCAACTCCAACATTTTCCCAACCACTGAGGTCAGGCTAACTGGCCTGTAATTTCCTTTCTCCTGTGTCTCTCCCTCCTTGAAGAGTGGAGTGACATTTGCAATTTTCCAGTCTTCCTGAACCAATCCAGAATCTAGTGATTCTTGAAAGATCATTACTATTGCCTCCACACTCTCTTCAGCCACCTCTTTCAGAACCCTGGGGTGTACGCTGTCTGGTTCAGGTGACCCATCTACACTCAGATCTTTCAGTTTCTCAAAAACCTTCTCTCTAATAATTGCAATTTCACCCATTTTTTGACCCCTGACACCCGGAACATCCACCATACTGTTAGTGTCTTCCACAGTGAAGCATGCTGCAAAATATTTATTCAGGTCACCTGCCAGTTCCTTGTCCCCCATTACTACCTCTCCAGTTTCCAGCAGTCCAATATCCACTCTCATCTCTCTTTTTCACTTTATGTATCTGAAGAAACTTTTGGTATCCTCTTTAATAATATTGGCTAGCTTACTTTCGTGTTCTATCTTTACCTCCTTACTGATTTTTTTAGTTGTCTTCTGCTGGTTTTTAAAAATTTCCCAATCCTCCAGCTTCGCACTAGTTTTTGCTCTATTATATGCCTTCTCTTTGGCTTTTATGCTGGCTGTGACTTCTCTGGGCTTTTAAGCTGGTTTTGACATATCTAGGCTTTTGTGTTGGCTTTGACTTCTCTATGTAATGTCGCCTTTCGTCTTAGCTTGAACCAGTCTGGCTATTCTCCTCTAACCTTTCTCATTAACAAGGCATTTTTGCCCACAGGACTGGTGCTCACTGGATCTTTTTTCACACCATTCCCCCGTAATCTCTAAAGACTGCTGTATGTGAAAAATCCCAGGATATCATTCAGTTTCTGAGATACTCAACAATCATTCCATTATCAAAATCACTTAGGTCACACCTCTCCCCCACTCTGATGTTTGGTCTGAACAACAAGAGAACCTCTTGACCATGTCTGGATGCTTTTATGCACTGAATTGCTGCCACATGATTGGCTGATTAGATAACTGTAACAACGAGCAGGTGTACCTAATAAAGTGGCCACTGAGTGTACACTTTGCTGAAAAGATCAGTGTTAATTGCTCATCTTCAATTACCCTTGAGAAGGTGGTGGTGACTTATCTCCTTAAACCACTGTAGTCCTTCTGAATTAGATGCTTCCATAAAGATATTGGTTTGGGAATTCAAAGAATTAGATCATATAATGACGAAAGAATGGCAATGTATTGGTATGAGACTTGATGATCAACTCACAGAAGATGGTATTCACATGTTCCTGTTGTCTTGATTATGACTTCTATATGAGGCATCTTTCAGTCCGGTACATCTCTAATATTTCTTCAGAATGTTCCTACAGAAAGGCTACAACATGAAGGAACTCAGTCAGGACCTTAAGAGGGCTGACAGAAAAACCAGGAATCCTAACAGTGAAGAGGAACCCGTCATTACTGCCTGTCTTCCCTATATTTCCACGGTTTCAGGAATGATCAGCAGGATGCTGAAGAAATATCAGATTCGTACCATCGACAAACACGTAAGGAAGCTCAAGTCACAGCTTATGCGGGTCAAAGCTGACCTGAGACTCAGGACGGCTGGCTTTTACAGGATTTCTGTGAATGCAGAGCAGCATATATCGGCCAGGTGGGATGCACAGTGGAAACCCTCATCAGGGAGCACAGGAGGTGTATCCATTTGGGTTACCTGGAGAAATCAGTGTAGGCAAAACATTGCATTCGCAATGGCTGTAGGATTGACTTCAATGGCACAAAATTACTGTGCCGTGTCAATGATTTTTATACCACCTGGTGAAGGAAGCCATTGAAATAAAACTAGAGGAAAAGAATTTTAACAAAGACAAAGGTCTCACTCTAATTAAGACCTGGAGTTCAATTGTAAACAAGGTGGGAGTGTGGAAACCTGATTAGATGAGGACTAACCAATCAGGAGGGATGGAATACAGGGCTGTCAATGCCACCAGATTAGACATGCCCGAGCATCCCTGAAGAAGATGGCAGATTTTGCCATTGAAGCATTGGTTATAATCGATGACTGTACCAGGCTTGAAGCCTGAGAAGAGTTTATTCGGGCAATACCACGTTTGCTTCATCTTAGACCAAAATAGCTGACCTGATATCCTGAGATTACACACTGGAGCCTAAACATATTAGGCACGCTCCCCCTTCCCCCCATCAATGACCCCCACTATCCAGGCCATGTACCCTTCTCTCTACTACCACTGGGCAGGAGGTACAGGAGCTTTAGGGCCCACTTCACCAGGTTCAGGAACAGTTACTACTCTTCAACCATCAGGCTTCTGAACCAGTGCGGACAACTTCACTCACCTCAACGCTGAACTGACTCCACTACCTTTGAAACTCACTTTCAAGTTACAACTCACGTTCTCATTATTAATTATTTACTTCTTTTTTCTTATTTGCACGATTTGTCTTCTTTTGCACAATAGTTGTTTGGCAGTTTATGAACAAACGTATAGTTTTTCGTAAATTCCGTAGTATTTCTTTATTTTCCTGAAAATGCCTGCCAGAAAATGTTATCTCAATGTGGTACGTGGTGACATGTAAGTACTTTGATAATAAATTTACTTTGAATTTAGAACTTTGATTGGACCTGACTCTATGTATGGTATTAAAACAAAGTTACAAGTCCTTGGCATGGGACTGGGCAGGTGGGCTCTTTATGAACCAATATACTGCATAAAAGGTATGTCCTCTGTTTGATGTGGTTAATGGATGGTGGTGTGTATACCACATCCAGGATAGAGGGCACAACCCACTGGAGGGAGCCCTAAGCTGGGCAGACAGGGAAGAGAGGAATTCGGAAGGGGAGTGGACAGACAAGATGGGAGACGAAGAGACCCAGAGCCAATACTTGCAGCAAAGCTGTGAGACCGTACCAAGACCATTCCCATTACCGCCTGGCCAGCTGGCCAGCACCTCAGGGAGCCTAGTGTTATTTGTATTTTATTTTATTTAGAGATCCAGCATGGTAACAGGCACTTCTGGGCCAATGAGCTTGTGCTACTCAATTACATCCAAGTGACCAATTAACCTAGTAAACTGTACTTCTTTTGAATGCAGGAGGAAACTGGAGCACCCGGTGGAAATCCATGTGGTCGTGAGGAGAACGTACAATCTCCTTACACCATTGACCAGGTTATTTGGTTTCAGAGCTTGAAACAGTTTAATGGGATCACCCTGATGTTCATGGTTTTTCCATGAAGTTATGTAGGCCTATATTCAGTGGTGTGGCCTACCTACCCTCACGGAACAACCATTCACCCCATAAATCAATGCAGACAAATCAAGAATTCTCTTTGGGTCTGAATCCTAGACAGACTCTCCTTGCAGCCAATGCCCGTTCGCAATTGGAAAAGAAGGAAAACTGTGGAGCGAAAAACATTAGCAAATTAAACAGAGCAATAAATGCTATTTGGCTCTTCTGCAGCCACATCCATCAGGCTGTGTCATTTCCAATGCTGATTGCAGTTTTTAGTTTTCTGTTTAGTTTGCTTAATGGACTGACCTTTTAAGCTGTTTCACTTTCTTCCCCAGAGCTAAACAGCCTTCCAAAAATTGGGTTGGAATCTGGAACGCATTGCCTGAGGAGCTGGTGGAGGCGGAGATTCTCACAACATTTAAGAATTATTGAATCATGCATCTGAATTGTCAAGGCACGGAGCTCTATATCATACGTCTATATAATGGGATTAATATCGGTGGGAATGCTGGGCCAAATCGCCTGTTTTGTGCAACACGATGATTCTCAAAACGGCTTTTGTTTTGATGTCAAGTACGTGGTTACCTTCACTGCATTCAATTGGTGGTTGTCTCAGCTTTCAGTCATGGAACAAAAGAACTTCCGCCTCAGGCAGCCTAGATAACAATCAAAACATCTTAACTACCTCATTAGCCCAAGCGTCTCAACCACTCCAAATATGCTGGATATCAAATGTTGTAAGACTTTTACTGGATGAGTTAAAATTCTGACGTACATTACATTCCCCAAAACAACAGATTTACTTCCCTGAGCAAAGAAAAGGGTCTTTATTGTTAAGCAACTATTTGCTTCAGATATATTTCCCAAAAAAGTCTTGATTCCTATACAAATTTCAGCTCAAACTAAAAATAAAGCTGAGTCATAGAACACAGAATATTACAGCACATTGCAGGCCCTTCAGCCCATGATGCTGTACCAAACTTTTAACCTGCTCCAAGATCAATCTAATCTTTCCTTCCCACGGAGGACTCTATTTTTCTTTCATCCATGTGCCTAAGAATATTTTTAATGTCCCAAATGTATCTGCCTCTACCACCACTTCTGGCAGCTCCATGCTGCTAAGAATCTTACCTGTGTTCTGCCTTCAAATTTGACCTTTCAATGTGAATCGCTTTACGCTTTCCCTGGTTGAACTCCATCTGTCACTTCTCAGCCCAGCTCTACAACCTATCAACGTCCCCTTGTAACCCATGGCAACCGTCTGCAATCTTCAAGAGTTTTAGCGTTTCTGCTGTTCATTGGACACAATAGCTGCTGATCTTAAAGGCCAACAGGGCGTAAAATGGAGACAGGAGTGACTGCAGCTGTTGTAATCTGGGGCAAAAAATGAGCTGCTTGAAGAACTTAGCAGGTAAGGCAGCATAAGTAGAAGGAAATGGACAGTCCATGTTTCAGGTCTAGAGCCTGCATCTGGACAGTTTTCTCTTGAAAGATCAGTTTTCTCCATGTGTAAGAATAGAATAAGACCAGAAGATCATAAAACATAGGAGCAGATGAAGACCATTTGGTCCATCAAATCTTCTCCACCATTCAATCATGGCTGATTCATTTTTCCTCTCACCCCCATTCTCCTGCCTTCACCCCATAAACCTTCGTTGCCCTTACTAATCAAGAATCTATCATCCTCCACTTTAAATATACTCAGTGACTAGAAGCAGGAAAAGACTATAAGGCCACTCCTGTTATAGAAAATGATCATGGTTCTTCCTGTGATTTCATAGTCATAGTCATACTTTATTGATCCGGGGGGAAACTGGTTTTCGTTACAGTTGCACCATAAATAATAAATAGTAATAAAACCATAAATAGTTAAATAGTAATATGTAAATTATGCCAGGAAATAAGTCCAGGACTAGCCTATTGGCTCAGGGTGTCTGACCCTCCAAGGGAGGAGTTGTAAAGTTTGATGGCCACAGGCAGGAATGACTTCCTATGACGCTCTGCGTTGCATCTCGGTGGAATGAGTCTCTGGCTGAACGTACTCCTGTGCCCAACCAGTACATTGTGTAGTGGATGGGAGACATTTGAATTTATTTTTATGTCCATTCTTCACGTCCATTGTACTTCCAAATATTGGGGAGTCTGTCAACCTCATACAAACAACAACTAAACATCAGTTTGCATTTGAGATTTAGAATTCCAAAGTTTTCCAACTCGCTGCTCTTTGATTATTTAGTAATCTCAAGTCATATGGAATCAACATTAATCCAGGTGAATGAACACAAAATGCCAGAGGAAATCAGCTGGTCAGGCAGCATTGATGGAAAGGAATAAGTAGTTGCCATTTCGGTTCCCCCTTCCTTTCCTGTCCTGTTGAGGAGTTACAGCCCAAAGCATCAACTGTTCCTCTGCATTTCTAGCATCTGCAGAATCTCTTGTGATTATCTATTTAGAGTTGCTTCTCCCCTTCTAGCACCCTTGCTGGTCTCATGCCCCCTGAGTAACAATTCTCAGCTTCATTTCTGATCCTTTATGTGAAGAAGTTCCCCCTTGGATTTCCTTCAAATATTTCACCTTTCACCCTTAACAATTGACCTCTAGTTCTCAGTGGAAAAAGTCTGCTTGCATTTACCCTATTTATATCCTTCAAAATGTGTATACCTCTGTCAAGTCTCTCTTCATTCTCCTATGCTCCAGGGAAGCAAGTCCTAACGTGGTCAACTTGTCCCTATAACTCAGGTCCTCAAGTCCCGGCAACATCCTTACAAATCTTCTCTGTACTCTTTCATTCTTGATTGAAAAAGTACAGTCAAGATTGAAAGAGTACAGAGAAGTGAAAAAGATATTGATATCTTTCCTGTAGAAATTGACACACAATGCTCCAGATTTGTCCTCATCAAGGTCTTATATAACTTCATAGACTCACAGAACACTACCATACAGAAACAGGTCCTTGGGCCCATTTAGTCTCTGCTGATCATTGTGAATGGTGGAACAATCTCAAACAGCTGATTAGCAGACAATAGATTGCAATACACAGCAGACTAGAGTCCACTGTAGATCACCCCAGAACAATGGAGAGTAAAGGAACTCCCACCTTCAAAAAGGTGAAGATGATGGTGATCTGAAATAAAAATGTGGTGCTCCCTCTGAGTCAGTGCAGGTCAGCACTGATTATCCATCGGCTACTATCCCTAGTGATTTTGAGGAGGCTTACTGTCCAACATCTGACCATGTCAATTTTCATAACATTTTAACTTTAGTCCAACAGACAAGTTGTAAACAAAATGGAGAGTCTGGCTTGATTTCCCATTTTTCCGGATGTCAGCAGAAGAAGTTCATATAAAATCTCATCCGAAGTTATGAGACCTTAGTTCTGGGCTAAAGGGAGATCTCTCTGCAGATTAGATGATGAGAGGCATTGATCGTGTGGATAGCCAGAGGCTTTTTTCCAGGGCTGAAAAGGATAACATGAAGGGGCATAGTTTTAAGGTGCTGGACATAGGTACAGGGGGGATGTCAGAGGCAAGTTTTTCACACTGAGAGTGGTGGGTGCGTGGAATGCACTACCAGCGAAGGTGGTAGAGGCAGATGCAATAGGGTCTTTTAAGAGACTCCTAGATAGGAACAAGGAGCTTAGAAAGATAGAGGGCTATGCAGTAGGGAAATTCTAGGCAGTTTCTAGAGTAGGGTACATGGTCGGCACAACATTGTTGGCCAAAGGGCCTGTAATGTGATATTGATTTCTATGTTTCTATAACATTATTAGCAGTTATTTACTGAATTGGTCTTCTTAGAAATTGGATTCCACCTTTAATTGCGCCATTTGGTACTTACTCCCAGTCAAGGGTGCCTCCTCTCCTGTCCCCCAAAACTCATGAACTTAGGCAAACTTATATTCAAAATGCAGCAGGATCACTTACACCTGGAATTACTGTTATAATTGGAATTTATAGAGTTCATGACAGGAGCTGCCATAGTAGAACATGTAAAAGTTTAAGTTCAAGTTTATTGTCATTGGCATAACTACCCTGAGTGTAAATACCATGAAAAATGACTTTTTGCAGCAACAGCACAGTTCATTACCACTATGTTATTTAATTTTTAATTTAATTTAAAACTTAAATTAACATAAATTATCCATCACCAACACAACAGAATAAAGGAAATTAATAGTTTGAGGTAGTATTAAGAGACTGCCATAAATAATACTATCTTGCTCTTTGCAAGTGTGTGTAACCACATTTTATTCCCCTCTAGTTGTTCTAACATGTTGATTCCAAATAACACCAGAAAAATGTCAACCATGCTGCAGAGACTCGTGTTCAGAATTGCCTGATTCAATTTTCTGGTGAGCAGGACTTCCACAGGGGATGGGCATTATTGCATTAAAAGATGGGACAAGATCGTTTGAGCACATAAAAACTGAGTTCACATGCACTCCAATTTCTATGCTTTGGTTCTTTTGACTCAGGAGAAAACGATCCAGTAGAAAAAAATGCATTGAAGGAGCAGCCAAGAAAAAAGCCGAGAGATTCGTATTTATTCTGGAAGTCACATTACATCGCTTAATTCTTCAGAGGGTCCAACACAAATATTCCAAATTTTCTGCACTTATCTCCTCTGTGTGATCCAACTAACCACGCAGCACAATTCAATTTGAGTACAGAGGTCTATCAATAGAAGCACAGCAAGTGTAGTGGGAGTTTAGAGGTGAGTACACCATACACCACACATGGGCATCTTTTCCTAGGAGGCTCTAAAGAACTGTGGACTTTGCAGTTTATTAAAATGGATATGTGTTTGTTATCATCTAGAGCACACTACCTGAGAGTGTCCTAAAATCTACTTTTAAACTTCAAAAGCATGCAATTGGACATACACTTGAAGAGTACTAAGTATGAGGGTTATCTGGGAAAATGCAATGTTGCAGATTAAATTTTACCACCCCTACAAAGAGCCAAGTGACTTCTCTCTGTGCTTTAATAAATTACATTTCTCTCACTTCTGCACCATTCACCAAGGGCAGAATTTCCCAGTGGTTAAACATTTTAATTCCTACCCCTAACCCCATTCTGACATGTAGGTCCAGGGCCTCCTCTTTTGCCATGATGAGACCATTCTCAGGATGCCAGAGCAACAGCTCATATTCTGCCTGGGTAGCCTCCAACCTGATGGCATGAACACCAAAATTCTTCTTCTGGTAATCTTTTTTCTTTTTTCTCTCTCTTTTTTGCTTTTCTCCTCATTCTTCCTTCTTCTTCTATTCCACGCTCTGGC
Organism: Mobula hypostoma; assembly: GCF_963921235.1. Lineage (NCBI taxonomy): Eukaryota > Metazoa > Chordata > Chondrichthyes > Myliobatiformes > Myliobatidae > Mobula > Mobula hypostoma. The sequence continues at coordinate 45,666,972 of NC_086118.1, read as the reverse complement.
CGATTAACTCTTCTGCTCACTTGCCTATTACCTTCCTCTGGTGCCCTTCCTCCTTCCCTTTTTCTCTTGGTCTACTCTCCTCACCTATCAAATTCCTTCTTCTCCAGCTCTTTACCTTTCCCACCCACCTGCCTTCACCTATCTCTTCACTTCTCGCGAGTTCTCCTTTCCCTCCACTCACCTTTTTATTCTGGCATCTTCCCCCCTTCCTCTCCTGTCTTGATGAAGGGTCACGGCCAGAAACATCGACTGTTTATTCATTCCCATAGATGTTGCCTGCTGGCTGGTGGTGTAGCAAGTGGTCCCAGGTTCGAATCCAGCCGGCTCCTTGCACGCTTTCCACCCATGCTGGGTCGAGCATCAAGCTAGCAACTCCGCTTCTAAAAAACAGACAAAACAGCTATAGAAATGGCAAGGCTGCTGCCCGATGCGCCACAAGGCGCGGAGAGGAACAACATAGATGCTGCCTGCCCTGCTGTGTTCCTCCGGCATTTTCTGTGCGTTGCTCTGGATTTCCAGCATCTGCAGAATGTCTTGTGTTTTATGTTCCTCTCAGCCTAAGTATTTTATGTTTCCTTTACAGTGCCTGCAAAGTAATGTGTGATCAGTGTGGCTGGGATTTCTGATTATGCTGCAATTAATTTGGAAGTATACCAGCGTGAAATATAACAAGAGAATGATTAAGTTGACTTAAATGGAAGTGAATCATGCACAATTTAAATGTTATCTCATTATCTCATGTTCTCGTTAGTTATTGCTATTTATTTATATTTCCATTTACAAAATTTGTTGTCTTCTGCACTCTGGTTGATCTTTCATTGATCCTGTTATAGTTATTATCCTATAGATTTGCTGAGTATGCCCACAGGAAAATGAACTTCAGGGTTGTATATGGTGGCATATATGTACTTCGATAATAAATTTACTTTCAACTTTTTTATGTGATGCTTAAACTATTGAAGACATCACAATACATTAACATCTGGAATTGGTGCTTCACACTTTTTCAATTCCTGAGGTCCTTAGCCCCTAATAGGTTACTATGCTCAGTTGCCCAAAAATTATGTGACAATTTGCTTTTGTTCTTCTTACCTTTTCATTCTTCTTTAGTTGAGCCAGGGAAAGCAACCACAGAAAAGGGGAACATTAAAATCAAATGAAAACAGTTGATAGGAAGTTGCTGATGTCTGAACTGGCTGACCGGATTTCCCCTGTCTGTCTTCAGGGTAAGGTTGAGATACAATTCAACTGAACTTTGAGATTATGGACCAGATTCAAAATTCAAGTTTACTTATCACATGAACATCAACACATACCATGATATGCATCATTTGTATTAACAACCAACACACAGAGGGGACGGGCAGCCGCCAAGTGTTGCCACTCATCCTGGCGACAACAAAGCATGCCCACAATGCTTGGCAGAACAACGCAGAATATAACAAGCAACAAAACAACAACAGTAAACAAGTCCAGTTTCTCCCTACCACCCACACACGTATGTAGTTCATGAACCCCAAGGCAGTCCCGATTTTTCGCCTTCCAGCCTCCAATGAACTCAGATTCAGACAAAGCGAATATTCGCAGAAATAAAAACAAGAAACTGGAAAAATATCGGGAATAGATATAACTGCAAAAGCACCATGTGTGCAAATCATTGAGTCTTATATGCAGTCAAATAAGTCAGAGACTTGTGTCTACAGAAGTTTCATTAAACTTTTGATGGCATTTGACAGCTTCACACAGCAAAGATCTCTGCAGTAACTCTCACCGAGCAGAGTGGGATCTAAACTACGACCATTTCCCTGTACTGATGTGAATTCTCCCATAGTCAGCAGAGCAACATGCTCCCTCCCAATGTGCTGGTAATTTAACAGGCTGAATCGAGTCAGCTAACAGATAATGGTTTTGCTGGGAAGTGTTGCCTGTTGCCCCTTGAGGCACAAATACCTGAACGTGCAAGGATGTATGCAGAAGCTTTGGATGAGCCTGTTGGCCAGGGGCTACCTACCTGTCCACTGCTAGTTCAACATTCAGCCCACACATAGTGTAACGCCAGACCAGGAGAGGACACACTTCACATCCAACCCTTCCAGCATTCTTCTGGGAAGGGCTGTGCACACACGCGCCCAACCTATTTAATTGAATTCCTGCTGCTCTCTGTAAGGAATTATGCACAATCCCCCCGTAACCACCTGAGTTTCCTCCGGGTGCTCTGGTTTCTTCTCAAATCCCAAAGACATACAGGTTAGTAGGTTACTGGGTCACATGGAGGTATTTGGGCATGGGCTGGAAGGGCCTGTTACCATATTGAAATGTTAAATAAAAAAATATAATAATTAAGTTGACAAGCCTGTGGAAAGAGTGACTATGTTATTTTAATGTTTTAAATTATTTGTTCATATTTTAAGGTCATTTTAATGAAACTTTTAAGAAAGGTTTATCAATAGCTTTAAACTGTCTCATCTTTATAAACAGTTTGAAGGTCTTTAACATCAGCTACCCTTTGAAGGTGGTCAGGGTACTCAGAGTCTTTGCTAGCTGAAGACTGCCGTGCCTCAGGCAGTTACCTCCAGTATCCGGAGGGTGGGTTTCTGCAGATGGAAGAGGTAAATCTAGGGGAGTGGGTAGCTAGGTCTGGGCAGTAGCCAGACAAAGAGAGATCCATCCTCCTTAACTCCCTTTTCAGAATTATACACGTATGAAAAAGGAAGCTTCAGTTCACCTGAACGGTGCCAAACCATGGACAGACTGTGATAATTGAATAATGTTCCTGCAAAGCAACTTTTTGAAAAGTACATGTTTGAACAAAAGAAACAATGTACTGTGACACATGAAAAATAAACATGATATCACCTTTCTAGAAACTAATGCATCGCTTGAAGACTGGTAGGAGTGAACCTGTCGTGTATTCAGTTTCACAAACATTCCAACATATAATTCCTGGAACAGATCCCTTGAAATGGAGCAATTACCACCAAATGCATTGTTTGGTGTTGGCAATTGATTTCCATTCATCATGTAGTGCCAAGTGTCCATCAAGTAATTGTGTTGACGGTGAGCCTGAGAGAATAAGGAATAAACGCACTATGAGGCTGCCAAGCTCCTCATGCATGGTCCCTCATTCAGAACTCTCCCTCAACTATTTTCTCAGCAAATATAATTCATCTGAGAAAAAAAAGTGCAAGAAAACTGGCTGTTTTAGGATAACCCAAAGATCACAAAGACAAATCCAGACACAGGTCACCAAACTATCTGCAGATTATCCTCTCCCTGAGGCAGTGATTGGAATACAAATACAGTGTGAGTGAAAATAGTCGTTGTGCAGTTGTGTTGGTAATTTGGCTTGATCTATGAAATGTTCATGCTGGAGACAGACTATTTCACTTTTTTTCACTGCAGGCTTGTGCAAACTGTTTCTTCCTTATTCTCTGCCCTTTTCAAATTCCTTATAGCTTACTCCCACAGTTGCAGTCAATTCACATGTTTTGCTATCTTTGCAATCTTTTCTTGATGTTTGCTTGGATTCATTTTTACTCACAGATTAAACTCAGGGATCCTTAGAAATTGGGGTGGCATGGTAGCGTGATACTATTACAGCACCAGCAACTCGGGTTCAATTCGGTGCCACTGCCCTGTAGCATTTTGTGCATTTCCCTGTGCCTTGCCTTCGGGTGGTCGAGCTTCCTCCCGAATTCCAAAGATGTACGGGCTCAAAGGTTAATTGGTCACACAGGTGTAATTGGGTCTGTTACGTACTATGTCGCTAAGTAAAGTAAAAACAAAAAATAACCTACCAAATACTGAAAGACAACATGGAGAGGAAGCTTCCATTCGTAGGACACTAGGATCCGAAGGAACTGCTTTAGAATAAAGTGAACGTAAGCATAAGAGGTTGTATAAGGCATTGGTGAGGCTGAATCTGGAGTATTGTGTTCAGTTTTGGTCACCAAATTACAGGAAGGATATAAATAAGTTTGAACGAGTGCAGAGAAGGTTTACAGGGATGTTGCCGGGACTTGAGAAACTCAGTTACAGAGAAAGGTTGAATAGGTTAGGACTTTATTCCCTGGAGCGTAGAAGAATGAGGGGAGATTTGATAGATGTATATAAAATTATGATGGGTATAGATAGAGTGAATGCAAGCAGGCTTTTTCCACTGAGGCAAGGGGAGAAAAAAACCAGAGGACATGGGTTAAGGGTGAGGGGGGAAAAGTTTAAAGGGAACATTAGGGGGGGCTTCTTCACACAGAGAGTGGTGGGAGTGTGGAATGAGCTGCCAGATGAGGTGGTAAATGCAGGTTCTTTTTTAACATTTAAGAATAAATTGGACAGATACATGGATGGGAGGTGTATGGAGGGATATAGTCCGTGTGCAGATCAGTGGGACTAGGCAGAAAATGGTTCAGCACAGCCAAGAAGGGCCAAAAGGCCTGTTTCGGTGCTGTAGTTTCTATGGTTTCTATGGTTTCTATGGTAAGAGATTCTGCAAATGCTGCAAATCTGGGGTAAAACACACAAATATAAGAATATACCATCAGGCTTTTGAACTAAAGGGGATAACTTCACTCAACTTCACTTGCCCCATCATTGAAATGTTCCCACAACCTATGGACTCACTTTCAAGGACTCTTCATGTCATGTTCTTGATATTGATTGCCTACTTATTTGTTATTATTATTAGTATTTATTTTTGTATTTGCAGTTTGTTGTCATTTGCACATTGGTTGAACTCCCAAGATGGTGTGGTCTTTCATTGATTCTATTATTGATTTACTGAGTATGCTCAACAAAATGAATCTTAGTGTTTTATATGGTGACATCGGGAGTTCAAGAGCAACTGATAAAATGCCAGTGCCAACCCTCATTTGGGAATGGAACAGTGAAGATGGAAATGAAAAAAACAGCCACATAGTTGAATGTAAGAGGAAGTTAAGCAGTGGTTTAGTAAAGATTTTGCACGCCAAGAGAACCAAAGAAAAGTCCGGGGCACAAAACTTCAATGAGATTGAAAAGAGTACACAGAAAACTTACAAGGATGTTGCTATGATTCGAGGATATAAGTTATTGGGAAAGGTTGAATTGGTTAGGACTTTATTAGCGGTATGGATAAGGTTAATACAAGCAGGCCTTTTCTACTGAGATTGTGTGAAACTAGAAGTAGAGGTAATTGGTTAAAGGAGAAAGGTGAAATATTTAAGGGGAACCTGAGGGGGGGTCTTCTTCACTTGGTGCTAGTGTGGAACGAGCTGCCAGAGGAAGTGGTGGATGTGGGCTCGATCTCAGCATTGAAAAGAAGTTTGGATAAGTGCATGGACAGAATGGTTTTCGAGAGCTATGGCCCAAGTATGGTTGATAGGACTAAGCAGAATAAGAGTTTGGTACCGACTAGATGGGCTGAAGGGCCTGTTTCTGTGCCATATGGTAGGAAGTACAAATGTGAGCTTGCAGAGAAATGATTAAACAAGGGCATAAGGAACATATTGAAGGCTTTCTTAGAGAGCCATGGATTGGAAATGCAAAATCTTCAGGAGAAAGCTAGGCAAATGTAAATTTTACAGCTGGTCAGCAAGTAATGTATGAATCACATCATTTCTGTTAGTATATAACTAGTGTGCCGAGAATAGGCCTGGAGGAGATGGGATGATCTTTGTGGGAGATGTGGGAACTCTGGGAGACCTCCAGTCCTTCTGATAACTACATCTGCACAAAGTGCACTGAGCTGCAGCTCCTTAGAGACAGCGTTAAGGAACTAGAGGTGCAGCTGGATGACCTTTGGCTCATATGGGAAAATGAGTAGGCGATAGATAGGAGCTATAGGGAGGTAGTCACCCCTAAGCTGCAGGAGGCGGGTACCTCGGTGACTATCAGGAGAGGGAAAGGGAATAAGCAGCCAGTGCAGAATACCTATATGGCCGTTCCCCTCAGTAATAAGTATACTCTTCTGGATACTGTTTGGTGGAGGGGATGTGATACCTACCAGGTGGAAGCTGCAGCGATTTGATCTCTGACATTGAGCTGTCTCTGTGGCTCAGAAGGGAAGCGGGGGGAGAAGTGGAGTGCTGTAGTGATAGGGGATTCCATAATTAGAGGAGCAGACAGCAGATTTTATGGACGTGAAAGAGACACACGGATGGTATGTTGCCTTCCACGTGCCAGGGTCAGGGATGTCTCAGGACAGGTCCACAGCATTCAAAATGGGGATGGTAAACAGCTAGAAGATGTGGTACATATTGCTACCAAAAATATAGGTAGGAAAAGGGAAGAGGTCCTGAAGAGAGAATATAGAGACTTAGGAAGAAAGCTGAAAAGCAGGACCTCTGGCATAGTAATCTCTGGATTGCTGCCTGTACCACGTGCCACTGAGGATGAGAATAAGATGATTTTGCAGATGGCTGAAGAATTGGTGCAGAGTGTCGCCCGGTGCAGATGTGGCCCAAGTGCGGAGTGAGAGACACTGAAGCAGGTCGATAGTTCACAGACTTTAATGTGAACAGTGTTAAAGGGAAAAGAAAACAGTAAACGCTAGGCCAAACAGGGCCATTAACTAAAACTCTCAAATGGAAAACGAAGCCTACACTGCGGCTGAAAAGAACAACTAAGAATAAAATGAATGCCGCTAGTCTTCAGAGTCAGTTGACTTGACAGCTCAATTTCTCAGGCAAGGCAGAATGCAGGCAGTGAAGTGTTTCTGTGTCCAAGTCTCGACAAATACTATGACAGAATGAATGGAGTTAAATGCTATCACAATGAAACAATAATTAACTGACACGTGCATATTCACGAGCACAATTGCCGTATCTACTGCGCTGCTGAATCCGTGGTTGTGACACAGAGGGCAGGATTTTGGATTTCTTGATCATTTGGATCTCTTGGATCTCTTCTGAGGAAGGTATGACCTGTACCAAAAGGACAGGTTATACCTGAAGCCAAGTGGGACGAATATCCTTGCAAGCAGATTTGCTAGAGCTGTTGGGGAGGGTTTAAACTATTTTGGCAGAGGGATGGGAATAAGAGTGATTGGGCTGAGGATGGGGCAGTTGATGTACAACTAGAAGCAGTGCATACTGAGACTGTGAGGAAGGACAGGCAGAGAGATAGGGCAAAACTGCAGTAAGTGGGATGAGTTAAAGTGCAGCAGGGGCCAACATCAAAGAGGGTGATGAATACAGCACTGAGGGTGTTATATTTGAATGCACACAGTATACAAAATAAGGCAGATGATCTTATATCACAGTTAGAGATTGGCTGGTATGATGTTGTTGTCACAACCACAATTTCGGCAGCGCAGTAGATACAGGGTTCCATCATAGTATTTGTCAAGACTTGGACACAACAACACTTCCCTGCCTGCTTACATTCCGCCTTGCCTGAGAAATTGAACAGTTGAGTCAACCGAAACTGAAGACTAGCGTTATTCGTTTTATTCTTAGTTGTTCTTTTCAGCTGCAGTGTAGGCTTCGTTTTCCATTTGAGAGCTTTAGTTAATGGCAGTGTTTTGCCTAGCGTTTACTGTTTTCTTTTCCTTTAACATTGTTCGCATTAAAGTCTGTGAACTATTGACCTGCTTCAGTGTCTCTCACTCCGTACCTGGGCCATATCCCAACCTAGTGACAGTTGTAGGCATTGCATAGATAGAAGATTGGCTGACTGGCAAGAGGAATAAATGGGACCTTTTCTGGTTGACTAACCGTGACTAATGGCATGCCACAGGAGTCGGTGTTGGGACTGCTTCTTTTCAAGTTATATATCAATGATTTGGATGAAGGTTTTGATGGCTTTGTGGCCAAGTTTGCAGATGATATGAAGATAGGTGGAGGGGCAGATAGTGTTCAGGAAACAGGGTACCCTGCAGGAGGACTTAGACAGATTGGGAGAATGGGCAAAGAAGTGGCAGATGGAGTATGGTGTAGGGACGTGCACGGTTATGCACCTTGGTGGAAGGAATAAAGATGTGGACTATTTTCAAAGTGGGGAGGAAATTCAAAAATCAGAGGTGCAAGGCAACTTGGGAGTCTGTGTGCAGGATTCCTTAAAGGTTAACTTGCAGGTTGATTCAGTGGTAAGGAAGGTAATTGCAATTTTAGCATTAATTTCTAGAGGGCGAGAATACAAAAGCAAGGATGTGGTGCCCTGGCTTTATAAGATATTGGTCAGCTGCAACTTGGAATATTGTGTACAGTTTTGGGTACCTTATATAAGAAAAGATATGCTGGCATTGAGAGTGTCCAGAGAAGGTTCACGAGAATGATCCCAGGTTGAAATAGTTAACATATGAGGAGCATTTGATGGCTTTGGACCTGTACTCCCTGGAGTTCAGAAGAATGAAGGGGGATCTCATTGAAACCTATTGAATAATGAAGGCTTAGATAGAGTGGTCTGTGCAGGCCAAGTCATTGGATATATTTAAGGTGGAGGTTGATAATTCTTGATTAATTAAGGCTTCAAAGATTATGAAGGAAAGGCGGAGAGTGAGGTTGAGAAGGATAATAACTCTTCCATGATGGAATGTCAGAGCAAGCTCGATGGGCTGAATGGCCTAACTCTGCTCCTATGTCTAATGGTCTTATGGTTTTATAAACAATCTATGTCAAGTTGCTTCTTTGATAGTGAATTGGAATGTCAGAGCAATGCGTCCATATGCGAATCTCTGGGCAGACAGTTCAGAGGAAGAGTCTGTAATCTATTTAAAGCATACGAGAGAATTTACACGAGATTCAAATACAAGAGTCAACAGAGAACTGAGGAGCAATGGGCTCCATGTGAGTTGATTGAGCGAGGTAGCGTTGATTGGCACTAGAAAAGTCCAAGGAGATAGGGAGCAGAGGCTGCAGGAGTGTTGGCAAAAACGTCAGGCTGGCATTGAATGAACCGAACCAAGCATAGTCTGAGCTGGCTGCTTTAAGTGATGACACCACTGCATTGTGGAAGCAGGATCAATGTATGAAGATCTCATAAAGATAGTATAACAGGCTTGGACATTAATATCAACTCAGTACACCAGCGATGTTTTTTGTCTTTCTGGATTAACTATCTTCTATCTCTGCATTGTTGTCAGTCAGTTGCATAGTAACCATAATGTTTCATAGCTAGCCCTGAGTGAAATGCAATCTCAGTGAAATAAGATTAGTAAGGGATTGGACACGCTAGAGGCAGGGAACATGTTCCCAATATTGGAAGAGTCCAGAACCAGAGGCCACAATTTGAGAATAAGGGGTAGGTTGTTTAGAACGGAGTTGAGGAGAAACTTTTTCACCCAGAGAGTTGTGGATATGTGGAATGCTCTGCCTCAGAAGGCAGTGGAGGCCAATTCTCTGGATGCTTTCAAGGAAGAGTTAGATAGAGCTCTTAATGATAGCGGAGTCAAGGAATATGGGGAGAAGGCAGGAACGGCGTACTGATTGTGGATGATCAGCCATGATCGCAGTGAATGGTGGTGCTGGCTCGAAGGGCCGAATGACCTACTCCTGCACCTATTGTTTATTGTCTATTGTCAATAGGACAGACGGAAGGAAGTCCTTTCCTTTCTTCACTATCCTCTATTAGATTCTTTCTTCTTCAACCATTCACCCCTTCTGCCTATCTCCTCCCAGCTTCTTATTTCATTACCCCCTTTCCCCAGACATCTACCTGGTTTCACCTATCATCTGCCAAATGGTTCTCCATCTCCTTCCCCCACCTTGTTATTCTGGCTTCTTCCCCTTTCCTTTCCAGTCCTGATGAAAGCTCTCAGCCCAAAACTTTGACTGTTTATTCCTGCCTCCAGACGCTGCCTAACCAGCTGAATTCCTCCTGCACTTTGTTTGTGTGTTGTTCAATATTTTGAGCATCTGCAGAATCTCTTATCTATATGGTAGTCTGAAAACAATTATGTGAGGGTTAAAAGCACAGCCAATGGTCCATAAAACGAAACTCAGAGGAGAGCTTTTGACATAAAAGGTGAAAGTAGGGAATAGGGAAATTATGCTATCAGCTATGAGTCAGAGTGGGAATTGGGATACATGGCTGCATAAAACTAATGGTATAAAATTGAAAAATTGTACAGAAATAACCAAAGTTAAAGAAATTACAATATTGCTATTGTTATTTTAGTTTTATGTGGATGAATTGATATACACAAGCACACTCAAGAACATATTGGTTCAGGCTACTTACTACATTACATTCAATGTCATGCACTTAATTATGCTCAGTCAAAAAGCTACAAAATGGGACGTAGGGTGGATGCTTTGGAATCCTCTGTGGGGAAGTGGAAACACAGAAACACAGAAAACATACAGCACAATACAGGCCCTTTGGCCCACAAAGCTGTGCCAAACATGTCCCTACCTTAGAACTACCTAGGCTTTACTCATTGCCCTCTATTTTTCTAAGCTCCATGTAGCCATCCAGGAGTCTCTTAAAAGACCCTATTGTTTCCGCCTCCACCACCGCCGCCGGCAGCCCATTCCACACACTCACCACTCTCTGCATAAAAAACTTACTCCTGACATCTCCTCTGTACCTACTTCCAAGCACCTTAAAACTATGCCCTCTTGTGCTAGCCATTTCAGCCCTGGGGGAAAGCCTCTGACTATCCACACGATCTATGCCTCTCATCATCTTATACACCTCTATCAGGTCACCTCTCATCCTCCGTCGCACCAAGGAGAAAAGGCCGAGTTCACTCAACCTATTCTCATAAGGCATGCCCCCCAAACCAGGCAACATCCTTGTAAATATCCTTTGCACCCTTTCTATGGTTTCCATGTCCTTCCCGTAGTGATGCGACCAGAATTGAGCATAATACTCCAAGTGGGGTCTGACCAGGGTCCTATATAGCAGCAACATTACCTCTTGGCTCTTAAACGAAGTCACTGCAGAGTATAATGAACAGTTTATGAAGGAGAATCACAGATCAGTTGACCTTATAATGGGATGAATTTATTATAAATGTAATTACTATAACATAGAACATAGAAATCTACAGCAGATTACAGGCCCTTCGGCCCACAGTGTTGTGCCAACTGTGTAACCTACTCTAAAAACTGCATAGGATTTCCCTTCCGTATAGCCCTCTATTTTTCTAAGCTCCATGTACCTATCTAAGAGGCTTTTAAAAGATCCTATTGTACCCGCTTCCACCACTGCTGCCAGCAGTGCATCCATGCACCCACCACTTTCTGTGAAAAACTTATCCCTGAAAGCCCCTCAGTACCTGTTTCCAAGCACCTTAAAACTATGCCCTCTCATGTTAGCCATTTCAGCCCTGGGAAAAAGCCTCTGACTATCCACACGATCAATGCCTCTCATTATCTTGTACACCTCTATCAGGTCACCTCTCATCCTCCGTTGCTCCAAGGCGAAAAGGCCGAGTTCACTCAACCTATTCTAATAAGGCATGTTCCTCAATCCAGGCATCATCCTTGTAAATCTCCTCTGCACCCTTTCTATGGCTTCCGCATCCTTCCTGCAGTGAGGCGACCAGAATTGAGCACAGTACTCCAAGTGGGGTCTGACCAGGGTCCTATAGTCCTACAGGCCAATACACTGTACGCCTTCTTAACTTTCTTAAGAGAGTTAACAAATAGTGAATGTGCAGTTTGATTATATGATTTGTTTTGAAACGAATCACTGTAGTGTGTATGTTGTGTATAAATATTTTTTGTGTGCAGGATACCTTTAACAACTGAGAGCACCATGTAATATAACTGTGGCACGTTGTTGTGCATGACAGCTCTGTCCACTGTGGGTTGTCCTTGCTGTTCAGCGTGTGTGTCGTCCTGAGGTGCATTTTCACCATCTTCCACCTTGTTTCCAGGTACACCTCTGTTGCTCCTGAGCCCCCACAACACCTTAGTGATGCACAGTCCGCTATGAATATATTTCATTGGACATGTCTTGTCACACAATCTGATGCAGGCCAGGACTTCGCCTCTGTAGGAACCTGTGTATGGTCAGTTCTTTTGTCGAGTCAGTGTGAGTTCTTATTCTAAGAGTAACAAGTCAGTGAGAGACCTGGGGAATCTGCTAAAATATATGCATTTCCTTATTTCCGTGATAGAAAGGTCCTGTGGAATGACTTCCTAAGTAGTCTGTTAAAACTATTTGGCAGAATCATCACCAACAGGCACCAAAACCACGCTTGGTGGGGAGCGGGAGGAGTCTTCCCTCTCCTTCATGGTCAGAGTCTCACTCTGAACACACGCCACCTTTGGGCGAGTTGGGATGAGAATGAGATAACTACCCACCTCTTTGTGGACGGTGCATTTCCAACAAAGGTCCTGAAGAGGATCCTTGCTGTGATTCATCCTGAGCAGTTGCACAGCAGCGATCTCTCTGATCTATGGCCCGTTCCCAGACGTGCACAGGAAGACAAGCTCCAAGAATGACTGGAAGCTTATCAGTTCGGTGAAAGATACACTGTGGTCTGGCTGAAACTTGTAAATCGTCCAGCACATTGGGATGTCCATGAGCGTATGTTGCTGCTTGACACATTCCAAGCTGCAGGGGTACGAGCTATGGGATGGTTTGGAGCTCTGTGCACACAGCACAAAGGCTCTATAGGAAAGGATGATAGTCTAAAGTCCTGTGGCCACTGGACACTGAAAGGCTGGGTCCTTTGTAATAGCCCCATAAACATGTGAAGGACTCATTTTCCAAAAATGTGACCGCAGTGACACTTATGATTTGTGATTTGTGCCTACAATGTATTTACTCCAAATGTATAGACTTGGCAACACTGAATGTATAGACTGGAAATCACTATTAATGTGAGAAAAGTCATGTACTGTTCTGTTTCTCTTTTATGAATGAAGTTTATTTTTAAAAAAAGCAGTACACCTTCTTTCTTTCGCTCTCTTCAACAAACCGTACGTACATGTCACATTTCATGTTCACTGCACTGCCTTCCTCTTCTTGAAAAGATAGATAAATCTACATTATTTCCAGATTTTGAGAGTTTCCTGAGTCTCTTTGATCTTTCAGACCTTGTTTCCTTGTCATTGTGTCCACTTCTTGACTTGAGGAATGCATTACATTTTAATTTTAGTCAGTAGAATTCTGCGTCCTTTCTCCCACAGTCTCCCACTGGATCAGCTCATGATCACATAACTCTTTGATATTTGCTTGATTGTCTCTCACAGGAATTATGCTTTACGTCCGCTCTTCTAATTCTGGATCCTATTTTCACATACTTCAGCTTTCCCACCATCATCCTGTATCCCAACGTCAGGTAGGCGATCTTAACGCATCACTTACATCATCAAATATCTGTCCATGCAGCTTGAATTAAAATTTCACTTTCATCTCAACTTTCCCGCACTCATCTCTCAGAATATAGCTACATTCAGTATTGTTCTGAGGCTTCTGCACATTCATAGTCTAGTCGGAATGTAATTTGTTGTAGAATCTCAAACTGTGTTGCAGTTTATTAAAACACTGCAACTGTTGTCTCATTGATAAATTTGAGCTTTAAGCATCCTTGTAACATTTGTTTCTGAACCCTCTTCAGTTCTAAAGTCGCTTGTAAGGCAGCACCCTCCAGATACATGACCACTACTATCTAGAGGAGTGAGAACACCTGGGAACACCACCACTTGGAAGTTCCCTGCAAGTCACTCACCATCCTGACTTGGAAGCATATTGCCGTTCCTTCACTGTCGCTGGGTCAAACTCATGGAATTCCCTCCCTAACAGCACTGTGGGTGTACCTGCACCTCAGGGACTGCAACTGTTCAAGAAGGCAGTTCATCACCACCTTCTCAAGGGCAACTAGGGATGGGTAGTAAATGCTGGCTTAGCTGGCGACTCCCACATCCCATAAATGAATAAATTTTAAGAAAGGATTCCCGTAAAGATTGATTCATACAGGTGGACTCCTACCTTTATTGTCAATTTCTGCTTCCAGCGAGGAGGTACAAGACCTGAAGAGAAATCTGAAGAAAATGATTCAGAAGCAGCTTCTTTTCCTCTGCCATCAGATTCCTGAATGGTCCATGAACTCATATCTCGCTCTTCCTCTTTTGCACTATTTGCTTTTTTTTTTAATTTTAGCTTATAGTTACTTTTTTTTAATGCCTTGCCTGTACTGGTGCCACACTACAACAAATTTCATGACATACTGGTATGTCAGTCTTAACAAACCAGATTCTGCTCTGATAAAATGCACCAAATTTCCTGTTACAATGGAGTTTCTTTAGTTCAATGGCTTCAATTATTACACATTAAGCTAACTGCAAACCCTCTCTATATTAAGTAAGTTAATACCTGGACGAAAGGTAGATTTCATTTTCTCTGGAGTTTTGAAAAAAGAGGACTGATCTTATTGAAAAATATGAGATTATAAAAGACATGACAGGATGTATGTGCAGATGTTTCCACTGATGGGAATATTTCTAATAACGGAAATTTTTTACAAGATCGTTTAAAACTAAGAAACTTCATCTTGCAGTGTGTGATGAATCTCTGGAATTCTCTGCCTTGAGGGATTATGGAGGCCAGATCATTATAGGTATTTAAAGATACATTTTTGAAAGATCCTGGATTTGCTGGCTATGGGGAAATGTCACAGTAGAGAGGATAAGGCCAAGGATTACCATGAACATATTGAATGCTGGAGCAGGCTTCAGGGGCTGAGAGGCCTTCTCGAGCTTTGATTTACCCTTGTTCTTATGTTCTATTATGTACATCAACTGCTCCCTAATCCCCGTATCGAATACCAGGGCAGGCCTTAGGGGCCAAGAGGCCTAGTTGTGCTTTGATTTACCATTGTTCTCATGTCCTGTTCTGTACAGCAAACTCCCCTAATCAGAGTATACACACCCACACTCAAAGTCTGATCATTGCTCTGCACCTTAGTCTGCTCTGCAAGTGTTATCTTGTAGAAATACTCTCACGTTGCATTATTTTCCCTCTTCCTACACAGCTTTGGCCAGTGCTTGATCCTCTGGGTACATATGCTGCAACCTCACTGGAGATTGACCATAGCTGTGCTCAGTAGTACACCCAATATGTCAATACTACCAGCTCAGAGAAGTACCTTCCTGACTGGCTCAAGATTCCTTTTCTTCACAGAAAGTCCATTACTTTCATCTTGGTTCCATATTTGTCACATACAGTATATGTGGGTTCTTTTACCAGTATGTGGTATCGCAAATAAAATTAATCAGTAAGGAGAACTGCTAAAAGTGCATGCATCTTATTTATTCCACTTTCTTTCTCAATGTTCTTCACCGGCGCATTTAGATCACACATTTATTTATTTATTTGTTTGTTTGTTTTTTGAGATTCAGTGCAGAATAGGCTCTTCCAGCCCTTTGAGTCACACCCTGCAGCAATCCCTCAAATTAATCTTAGTTTAAGAACAAGACAATTTACAATGACCAATTAATGTACGTCTTTGGACTGTGGGAGGAAACAGGAGTGCGCAGAGGGAACCCATGTGGTCACAGAGAAAACATACAAACTCCTTACAGACAGTGGCGGGAATTGAACCCGGGTCGCTGGTTCTGTAAAGCATTGTGCTAACCACTACGCTAACGTGCCGCCCAGGTTTATTTACATAAACTTGCCTTGGGTAGCGCACCTGTAACAGGTAGACTGGTATGGACGAGGTATCTGCTTATGTCCATTCTGTGACTACTTGCCGCTCTCCCCGTCCAGCATTAGTGTTTCCAGGTTTTGTCAGGGGGCGTAAACATCCTCCAGCCAGGTTTCACTGTGCACCGGCAGTGTTTCTTCAACTGCAGGCCAATTTGCTAAGGCAAGAAAGGAGGTGGTAATGGGTGTGAGGCTTCATTGCCTGTTTTTGAGTTGTCTTCAGGGACACCATTGTCAATATCAGCATGTCTCAGGCCCACCTACTCTTACCTGTGTGTCCTTGTATGGCCACTATTTCTGGGTCTGGCAAGGTGGTGGGACAGGATGCATCAGAGACTGACAGGACAGCCACCAAGGTAGAGTTCTGTGAGAATCACTGTGTTAGGATGTTATTGACTCTCCAGAGGGCAGTTAAGATTTGACTTGTGGGTTTGTTGTCATAGATAGGATGAACTCCATCATTGCATATAGTGTATGTGGGTTTCTTTGATGTTGCTCCAAGTAGTATCACCCAGGCTAGACAGAGCTAAAAACAGAATATCTTTTACTGAAGGCACTTCCACTTCAAAAAAAAAGATAAACCTGTACTAAACAGCAACTGCTATGTTAATTCAACTGCAGCACAAGAAAAACAGGCAACATTATTAACAAATACAATGCATATTAAATTTGATCAAGTTAAGTTATTTGAAGCAACACACACTAAATGCTCGAGGAACTCAGCAAGTCAGGCAGCATCTATGGAAAAGAGTAAGCAGTTGACATTCTTCAGGACTGAGAGGAAGGGGTGGGGGTGGGGGGGGGGGAGATGCCTGAATTAAAAGGTGGGGTGGAGGGGAAAGAACTTAGCTGGTAGGTGATAGGTGAAGCCAAGTTATATTTGCTTATTTGTTTACTTCTTCTCATTTACGAAAAGTAGTACTCAGCATCTCCAAGTTGTCTATTTCAGGTGTTACTGATTCTGGTAAACCCTTGTGAAGGTCTCATGCACAGTTAGTCTTAATTTGGCATCCTTGCTGCATTAACATGTTTACCTTCATTAGATTAGATTATGAGGACATGCAGTCCTCTTTTATTGTCATTTAGTAATGCATGCATTAAGAAATGATACAATATTCCTCCGCTGTGATATCACAGAAACACAGGACAGACCAAGACTGAAAAACTGACAAAAACCACATAATTATAACATATAGTTACAACAGTGCAAGCAATACCATAACTTGATGAAGAACAGGCCATGGGCACGGTAAAAAAAAGTTCAAAGTCTCTCGAAAGTCCCACATCTCACACAGACGGGAGAAGGAAGCAAACTCTCCCTGCCATGCCTGACCACAGTTCGACTCTGAGTCGTCCGAAAGTTTCGAGCCTCTGATCAGCCTTCCGACACTGAGCACAGAGCACCATCTCTGCCGAGCGCTTCGACCACAGCCCCGGCAAAGCTGAGGATTTTGGGGCCATACCTCTGGAGATTCTCGATCGCGCAGTAGCAGCGGCAGCGAACCGGGCATTTCAGAAATTTCTCCAGACGTTCCTCCGTGCTTCTCACGGTTGTCTCCATCAAATCAGAACTGTGCACGGTACCCTACTTAACAAATACGATATCATTTCACTGGAGAGGCTGCGCGTGCTGCGTCACGCTGCCATCTTCTCCTCCCTTTACAATGCATCTCAGCAATGTAAAGGAGACCGCATCAAGAGCACTGGATACAATAGACAACTCCATCAGATTCGCAGATGAAGTTTTGCCTCACTTGGAAGGACTGTTTGGGGCCCTGAATGGAGGTGAGGGAGGAGGTGAATGGGCAGGAGTAGCACTTTGGCCGCGTGCAGGGATAAGTGTCGGTAGGAGATTAGTGGGGAGCGACACATGGACAAGGGGATCGCAGAGGGAGCGATCCTAATGGAAAGTGGAGAGTGGGCAGGGGGAAGTCAAGAGATGCTTAGTAGAAGGATCCTGTGGAAGATGGTAGAAATTGTGGCGAATAATGTGTTAGATGCTGAGGCTCATGGGGCAGTAGGTAAATTCAAGAGAAACTCTATCACTGTTAAGGCAGCAGAAAGATGAGATGAGCATGAATGTCTGTAAAATAGAGGAGATGCGGGTGAGAGCAGCATCAATGGTGGTCCGGGAAATGGAGGAGATATGGATACGGGCAGCATCAATGATGGACCATCTCTGCATTTCTACATCCTTGCTCAGTTCATACACAGATAATCCAGGCTCATCTTCAGTGTTCATAAGCACAACTCTCAGAAATTTTAGATCAAAAATTCCAAATTCAAGGTTCAAAGTGAATTTATTATCAAAATACATCTACATCACCATATACAACCCTGAGATTCATTTTCTTGCAGGCATCTTCAGTAAATGCAAGAACCATAATAGAATCAATGAAAGGCCACAACCAACATGGCAGACAAACAACCTGTGTGCACAAGACATCAATATAAAAATATTTTAAAAATATCCAGAACATGAAACTAAGAGTCCTTGAAAGCGTGACAATAGGTTGTGGGAACAGTTCAGTGATTGGGTGAGTGAAGTTGAATAAAGCTATGCCCACTGGTTCAAGAACCTGATGTTTAAGGAGTAATAACCGTCCTTGAACTTGGCGGTGTGAGTCCTGAGGTTCCTGTACCTTCTTCTTGATGGCAGCAGCGAGAACAGAGCATATCCTGAGTAGTAGGGGTCCCTGAAGATGGACGTTGCTTTCCTGCTACAGTGTTCCAGGTAGGTCTGTTCTTCTCCTTCACCACCTCTCCCGGCTGGATTTCTGCTGGTCACGTGTATTACTTCTGATCTCCACCTCCCTTTCTGTTTCCTTTTCCAAATGGCCCTCATGTTCTTGTCACAGCTTTCTCTTGTGGCTCAGTCATTTATCAGAGTCACTCTTCCATTTCTTTTCCACCTAGAAATCTATGACACTCAGGAGTAATGGTGTGCCTTTCTGCCTTTGCCTGTAACTTAACCGACAGTGGGGAATTGGATTTAACTTCCCATTACAATGCTCTGCCTTCCTCTTCCAACACCACGTTGTTGGCAGATTGTCTCGTATAGGAGGGAGGAGAAGATGGTGGTGCGACGCAGCGTGCGCGGCTGTTCCGAATGATATTGTATGTGTTAACTAGGGGGCCATGCACAATCCTGATTTGATGGAGACAGCTGTAAGAAGCACGGAGGAACACCTGGAGAAACTTCTGAAATGCCTGCTTTGCTGCCGCTGCTACTGTGCGATCGAGAATCTCTGGAGGGGAAGGCCCCAAATCCTCGGCTTTGCCTATTGCCTGTTGCCGGAGCCAGGGTCGAAGCGCTCAGCAGAGATGGTGCTCGGTGCTCGGTGCTGGAGGGCTGGTCAGAGGCTCGGAGTTTTCGGACGGACTCGGAGTCAGACTGTGGTTGGATGCTTCCGGGATGCTACATTGGCAAGTTTGCGGCGCTGGAGGTTCACCGTCTGCATGAGATGATGGGACTTTCTAGAGACTTTGAGATTTTTTACCATGCCCATGGTCTGTTCTTATCAAATCATGGTATTACATAGAAACATAGAAAATAGGTGCAGGAGTAGGCCATTCGGCCCTTCGAGCCTGCACCGCCATTTATTATGATCATGGCTGATCATCCAACTCAGAACCCCGCCCCAGCCTTCCCTCCATACCCCCTGACCCCATAGCCACAAGGGCCATATCTAACTCCCTCTTAAATATAGCCAATGAACTGGCCTCAACAGTTTCCTGTGGCAGAGAATTCCACAGATTCACCACTCTCTGTGTGAAGAAGTTTTTCCTAATCTCGGTCCTAAAAGGCTTCCCCTCTATCCTCAAACAGTGGCCCCTCGTTCTGGAATTCCCCAACATCGGGAACAATCTTCCTGCATCTAGCCTGTCCAATCCCTTTAGGATCTTATACGTTTCAATCAGATCACCCCTCAATCTTCTAAATTCCAACGAGTACAAGCCCAGTTCATCCAGTCTTTCTTCATATGAAAGTCCTGCCATCCCAGGAATCAATCTGGTGAACCTTCTTTGTACTCCCTCTATGGCAAAGATGTCTTTCCTCAGATTAGGGGACCAAAACTGCACACAATACTCCAGGTGTGGTCTCACCAAGGCCTTGTACAACTGCAGTAGTACCTCCCTGCTCCTGTACTCGAATCCTCTCGCTATAAATGCCAGCATACCATTCGCCTTTTTCACCGCCTGCTGTACCTGCATGCCCACTTTCAATGACTGGTGTATAATGACACCCAGGTCACGTTGCACCTCCCCTTTTCCTAATCGGCCACCATTCAGATAATAATCTGTTTTCCTATTTTTGCCACCAAAGTGGATAACTTCACATTTATCCACATTAAATTGCATCTGCCATGAGTTTGCCCACTCACCCAACCTATCCAAGTCACCCTGCATCCTCTTAGCATCCTCCTCACTGCTAACACTGCCACCCAGCTTCGTGTCATCCGCAAACTTGGAGATGCTGCATTTAATTCCCTCATCCAAGTCATTAATATATATTGTAAACAACTGGGGTCCCAGCACTGAGCCTTGCGGTACCCCACTAGTCACCGCCTGCCATTCTGAAAAGGTCCCGTTTATTCCCACTCTTTGCTTCCTGTCTGCTAACCAATTCTCCACCCACACCAATACCTTACCCCCAATACCGTGTGCTTTAAGTTTGCACACTAATCTCCTGTGTGGGACCTTGTCAAAAGCCTTTTGAAAATCCAAATATACCACATCCACTGGTTCTCCCCTATCCACTCTACTAGTTACATCCTCAAAAAATTCTATGAGATTCGTCAGACATGATTTTCCTTTCACAAATCCATGCTGACTTTGTCCGATCATTTCACCGCTTTCCAAATGTGCTGTTATCACATCCTTGATAACTGACTCCAGCAGTTTCCCCACCACCGACGTTAGGCTAACCGGTCTATAATTCCCCGGTTTCTCTCTCCCTCCTTTTTTAAAAAGTGGGGTTACATTAGCCATCCTCCAATCCTCAGGAACTAGTCCAGAATCTAACGAATTTTGAAAAATTATCACTAATGCATCCACTATTTCTTGGGCTACTTCCTTAAGCACTCTGGGATGCAGACCATCTGGCCCTGGGGATTTATCTGCCTTCAATCCCTTCAATTTACCTAACACCACTTCCCTACTAACATGTATTTCACTCAGTTCCTCCATCTCACTGGACCCTCTGTCCCTTACTATTTCTGGAAGATTATTTATGTCCTCCTCGGTGAAGACAGAACCAAAGTAATTATTCAATTGGTCTGCCATGTCTTTGCTCCCCATAATCAATTCACCTGTTTCTGTCTGCAGGGGACCTACATTTGTCTTTACCAGTCTTTTCCTTTTTACATATCTATAAAAGCTTTTACAGTCCGCTTTTATGTTCCCTGCCAGTTTTCTCTCATAATCTTTTTTCCCCTTCCTAATTAAGCCCTTTGTCCTCCTCTGCTGAACTCTGAATTTCTCCCAGTCCTCAGGTGAGCCACTTTCTCTGGCTAATTTGTATGCTACTTCTTTGGAATTGACACTATCCCTAATTTCTCTTGTCAGCCACGGGTGCACTACCTTCCTTGATTTATTCTTTTGCCAAACTGGGATGAACAATTGTTGTAGTTCATCCATGCAACCTTTAAATGCTTGCCATTGCATATCCACCGTCAATCCTTTAAGTGTCATTTGCCAGTCTATCTTAGCTAATTCACATCTCATACTTTCAAAGTTACACTTCTTTAAGTTCAGAACCTTTGTTTCTGAATTAACTATGTCAGTCTCCATATTAATGAAGAATTCCACCATATTATGGTCACTCTTACCCAAGGGGCCTCTGACGACAAGATCGCTAATTAACCCTTCCTCATTGCTCAAAACCCAGTCCAGAATAGCCTGCTCTCTAGTCGGTTCCTCGACATGTTGGTTCAAAAAACCATCCTGCATACATTCCAAGAAATCCTCTTCCTCAGCACCTTTACCAATTTGGTTCACCCAGTCTACATGTAGATTGAAGTCACCCATTATAACTGCTGTTCCTTTATTGCACACATTTCTAATTTCCTGTTTAATACCATCTCCGACCTCACTACTACTGTTAGGTGGCCTGTACACAACTCCCACCAGCGTCTTCTGCCCCTTAGTGTTACGCAGCTCTACCCATATTGATTCCACATCTTCCCGGCTTATGTCCTTCCTTTCTATTGCTTTGCACTGTTGTAACTATATGTTGTAATTATGTGGTTTTTGTCAGTTTTTGAGTTGGTTTGTCATGTGTTTCTGTGATATCATTCTGGAAAAACATTGTATCATTTCTTAATGCATGCATTACTAAATGACAATAAAAGAGGACTGCGTGTCCTCATAATCTAATCTAATCTAATATGCAGTCTCTTCAGCTGAAATCTTCTCCAGCATCTCCTGAGGATCAGCTTTTTTGAACCTACTTGCTTTGCTTGAGGAACCTCTTCAATTCACGACTGAACTCAGTACCAAGGTTCCTTTCCCAAAGAGGTTGCTGTCCGCTAATTCTCCCAAACTATGAAACTAAGATTTGCACCATGATATTTGGAACCCAAATCAGTATGAACATCTGCACTACATTAACTGTTCCAATAAAACCAGTCCATGCATGTAATGTTGTAAAGATTTTCACACTCCCAAGAAACAAACACTACATTTTCCACATTAAAATCTTGCTAAAATGCACTAACACTATTTTTATAAACAGGCATAATAATAATGAATAATAATATTAATAATAATATAATAATAATAATAATATTAATAATAATAATAATAATATTAATAATAATAATAATAATAAGAATGTTGGGTGTGAATGGACTATTTGCAGATAATCAAGGAAAAGACTCTCACAGGATAAGAGGACTTCACACATAACATAACATGGTTGTATGATTTTAAATGGTAAAGTGCCTCTGTTTCTAGCAACAACTTTTGCTTCAATAAAATAAAATGTGACTTTCAATGTAATCTTAGAATTCAGTATTTACTTGATTGAAGATCAAGTGTGAACTGCCATCTGACGTCACTGTGGTTTAAAATGATACATTTGCAGTATGTCACGAGGAATCTAATCCAGATTAATTCCAAGAGAAACTATCTCCCTGTGCCAGCTGCATGGATTTAGATGATCAGATGTATTGTAACCACATGGACGAGATTACTGTCCTCTAATAGTTTTATTGCCAGCAATAAATATTACTGTCCAATAATAATATTACATTCTGTTGATATTGGTTTTTCATGACGTTGTTTAATATTGCTGCTTTTGACAACACCTCTCTTGATATCACTATTGTCACTAATTGTCTAGCCTACTGGCGTGACATCCTGTACTGAATGAACATTTTTTTTTCTTATTATTGGGCAGATGGAAGACATTGTCTATGAAGTCTGTAAGAAACTTCATTTCCTAGACAGCAACTATTTGGTCTGAAATTGAACCAAACTCTGCAGACACAGTATCACATTTGGCTTCAAGTCAGTTTTCAGGCTGAGCACTGGTGCCACGATTGTCCCGGGAATCTTCTCTGCGTCGCCTCAAAGCAAGCATATCCTTTCTTAAGTATGGAGACAGGAACTATATTCGGTACCCCAGGTGCAGCCTCACTCACAGTCTATAAAGCTGTAAAAACCCTTCCTTAATTTTGTTCACCTTGTCCCTTACAATAAGGTTGATATTCTGTCTGTTTTCTCAGTTACTTGTTGTACCTGCATTTATGCTTTATGTGCTAGGGAGCACAGATCATTTTGTGACACTTTCTTTTTTGTTTCACTCAATTTAAATGATAATATTGTTTTTTTTTCATTTTTTCTTCCAAAATGAATACCTTCTATATTCCTATATTGTCAGAATCAGAATCATATTTAATATCATTGGCATATGTTGTAAAATTTGTTATCTTCATGGCAGCAGTGCAATAAAATACATGATAAACATATAGAAAAAACTGAGTTACACTAGGAATATATGCTGTAGGTCTATTCAGTAGTTTAAACAAGTAGTGCGACAAAACAGAAATAAAAAGTAGTGAGGTAGCGTTCATGGGTTCAAAGTCCATTTAGAAATTGGATAGCAGAGGGGAGGAAGCTGTTCCTGAATCGCTAAGTGTGGGCCTTCAGGCTTCTGTATCTCCTTCCTGATGATAACAACGTGAAGTGGGCATGTCCCGGGTGGTGGGGGTCGTTCATATTTTTCTTCATCTACCACCTCCTTGCTCTCTCATTTAACCTTCCTATATGCCTTCCAGACCTCTTCACAACTTGCTCAGTCACATCTCTTTGTCCCTCAGCAAATTTGGCTCCAGGATACTAAATCCCTTCATCTGTGTTATTAATATGATGATAACGAGTTGTGCCCCCAACACTACCACCTGATATCCAATCTGAGACTAACCCATATAATCCCGCTATTTTATGCTATCTATTCCTCTTTTCATGTCAATGCATTACCCTTGTGTGCAGTTACCTTGTGCTGTAACCTTTTGACTGACATCTTCTCAGATGCCTTCTGGAAGTCCAAATACTCTACATCTAGTGGATTTTCTGTATCTACCCTGTCTTTTACACCCTCATAGAACTTCAAACATCTTTTCAAACCTGATACGTTAATGATAGAGATAGTTTTCCTCCCTCCTTCCTGAAGTCTCTTAATTTTCTAATACTGTTGGGATGCTTTTAATGCATTCTATTCTGAATACTAATCCAAAAACCTCTTCCATTTTCTTTCTTTCTCATTAATTTTACAATTATATGTCTCTTTCATTTTTAACTGCTGCTACTGATCTCTGTCCTAGCCTTTAATGGGTTTTCCCAGCCCACTTTGACCAAGTACATCCTCTTCCCATTGCAATTATCTTTATTTAAATTTCAGACGTCAATTTTAGAGTTAAGTTCCTTAGCCCCAAACTGAATTTGAAATTCGACCAGGCTATGGTTACACTTTGCTCTGTGGCCTTTCACTATGAGAGGATAAACTTATTAGGGACATTACACAATATTTTACCTAAGATAGCGTCAACATTGGCTCTTCAATGCATTATTTTAAGGAACTACCCCAAATATGAGCTTGATTTCAATACTGCTTAATAATATTTTATGTTTGATGAAGGTGCTCCCATAGTGTTGAGTTGGAGATACCAGCTGGAAACAATCAAGGAACAGAGATATAGTTCTGAGTAAGAATGGTGTATATATAACGATTAGACGTTCTTTGTACAAGTGGTCTTATGTTTGGAAGATATACATATCTCTTTTGGCATAACGTGTGTGTCTGCCAGCTTTGTCAGAGATCGGTGTTCACTATTTTCATGTGTACCTTGTGCCTCATAGAGTGACTTCATTTTACACTGTAACTATGGGGCAACATGGTAACTTAATAGTTAGCACAGAGCTTTCCAGTATAGGTGACCTGAGTTCAATGCCTGTAAGGAGTTTGTAAATTCTCCCCATGATCGTGTGGGTTTCCTCCGGGTGCTCCGGTTTCCTCCCACAGTCCAAAGACATACCTGTTGGTAGGTTAGTTGGCCATTGTAAATTGTCCTGTGATTAGGCCAGGGTTAAATCGACGGGTTGATGTGTGGTGTGGCTCAAAGGTCTGAAAGACCCTGTTCCATGGGGAAATAAATCCCTTCCCCATGTCATTCAGGGATGTAGACCTCAGAGCCCAGGTGATCCGGCCACCAACACCAACTAATAAGTTTCTGAAAATTGGGTAAAATTAGGGAATGTGGCAAGAGCACATGTTCAAAGCTGTCATTGCCTGGGATCTGAGATGTCATTCTTCCATGCATTTCGGAAAGTCCATTCAAGCTTTTCCTATTCAGGAACAATATGAATAGGAGCAATCTGCTCCTTAGGTTAGTTCAATATTCAATAAGATCATTGATCTGATCTTGGCCTCAGTTCCCCATAACCCTTGATTTCCATACAGTTCAACAATATCTATTCAAACATGATTAGATTCACTGGGTCTGTTCCCACAGCTCTCAGTGAAAGTTCTAAACATTCTGGGCCATCTGACAGAAGTAATTCCTCTTATCTCTGCCACAAATGTATAACATGTAATTCTGAAACATGCGCCTTTGGATTGAGATTTCCCTATGATGTAAAACGTTGTCAGCATCGAATCTGTCACGTCCTCTCAGATTCAAACTGGTTTTACTATGGTCTGTTGGATTGGTGTGTATTATTGTTATCAATGGAAAATCTGGTACTGCTGGTCTGGTATGAGAAGACCACAACTACTTTTAAGTCTGATTTTTTTTAATACTCCTGACTTTTCTTCTTGTAACATTTAATAAAATGATTGTAACAAGTTTAACGCCTCATTCTTGGCTACTGAAAAACCCTTGGATCTGAAAAGCATCAAGATCCAATAGATCACCTGCTATTTATCTAAACTCCAGTAATTATCACCTGCTAAATCTCTTATGAAGCAATCCTTTTGATCCCAGGAATCAAGCAAGTGAGGCTTCTGTCTGCAGCACAAGTACATTCCTCTTTAAATACGAGGACCCAAACTGTATGCAGTGCTTCAAGTTCAAAGTTCAAAGTAAAATTTATTATCAAAGTCCATACATGTCACCACATATAATACTCAGAGTCTTTTCCTGCGAGTATACTTTGCAAATCTATAGAACGGTAACTGTAAACAGGATCAATGGATAACAAACTATGCAAATGCAGGTATCTATAAATAGCAATAAATAATGAGGATGAAATAATATGATAAAAGCATCCTTAAATGAGTGTAGCTATCCCTTTTTGTTCAAGAGCCTGATGGCTCTGGGGTAGTAACTGTTCTTGAACCTGGTGGTGCTAGTCCTGAGGCTCCTGTACCTTCTACCCGATGGCAGCTGTGAGAAAAGGGCATGGTCTGAGTGGTGAGGATCTTTGATAATGGATGCTGCTTGCCTACGGCAATGTTTCACGTAGATGCGTTCAATGGTTGGGAGGGTTTCACCTGTGATGTACTGAGCCAAATCCAGTACCTTTTGTATGATTTCCTACTCAAAGGGATGTTCCCATACCAGGCTAAAATGCAGCCAGTCAGCACACTTTCCACCATGCATCTATAAAAGTTTTTTGATGACATGCCAAATCTCTGCAGACTCCTGAGGAAATAGAGGCGCTGTTGTGCTTTCTTTGCAATTATGTTTATATGATGGGTCCAGGACTGAGATAGTGACACCCAGGAATTTAAAGTTACTCACCCTCTCCACCTCGGATCCTCTGTTAAAGGTACAGTAATAATAGAAATCATCATTACTTATAGAGCATTTCATACCAACAATGTAATTCAAAGTGCTTTAAAGGCAAACATGAAAATAAAAGACAAAAAGATGTTCATTAAAGGCAAGGTTAAATAAATAAGTTTTGAGCTGGCATTTAAAAGTGTCAACTGAATCTGCATCCCTTATTATTTTAGGTATTGAGTTCCAAAATTTAGGAGCATAGCTCAAAAACACTGACCTGCCAGTTATTTTTTGAGGGAGGTTGTTTAAATTTAGGAGACCGGCAGGAGAAGATCTGAGAGCTCAAGGAGGATTATAAAACAAAAATGGTTCTGTGATGAACTCCGGTCCCCGGCCGTCCAGAGCTTTAAAAACAAGCTAGAGAACTTTAAAATCAATTTTAAAAGATACAGGAAGCCAATGCAGAGTAGTTAGGATGGGACTGATAATGCTCCCTCATCCTGGTTTTAGTTAAAATTCAAGCAGCTGTGTTCTGAATGAGTTGAAGTTTGTCAATCGATTGCTTTGGAAGGCCGATAATTAAGTGCTTTGCAGTAACCTGGTCTATTTGGTATAAAGACGCGAATTAGTTTTCAGCATCATTAGGAGACAGAAACGGGCGTACCTTTGCAATGTTTCTTAAGTGTAGAAATGCTGCTCTGGTCACTTCCTTTATATGGGATTTAAAATTCAAATCTGAATCAAGGATAACACCCAGGCCCGTGACTTTTGATTTTATAAGAGGAGCCAAGTTCCCAGGTTTATCAAGTAATGTATTTATTTTGGCTTTGGGACCAACTCAAAATATTTCTGTTCTATTTTCATTTAGTTTTAGGAAATTATTGCTCATCTATTTGTTTACTGCAGCCATACCAGGGGTCAAATAAGATAGGGTGTTATCATTGTCAGGCTCAACTGAGATATACAAGGGGTGATTGATAAGTTCGTGGCCTAAGGTAGAAGGAGTCAATGTCAGAAAACCTAGAACATTTATTTTTCAACATAGTCCCCTTTTACATTTACACACTTAGTCCAGCGGTCGTGGAGCATACGGATCCCTTCTTTGTAGAAGTCGGTGTCTTGGACCTCCAGAAAGTTGCCCACAGCAGGGCTGATTGATAAGTTCGTGGCCTACGGTAGAAGCAGATGAGTTATTAACTTCAAACTTTCTACATAATCACTCAACGAGTTGATCTGCACGTGCAAGTAACAAGAGCTGTATAACTCGACTCCTTCTACCTTAGGCCACAAACTTATCAATCACCCCTTGTACAATTGTGCTTCATCTGCATATCTGTGGAAATCAAGTTTACGCCCTTGAATAATTGATGAGCATGTATATGGAGAAGAGCAGGGGTCCAAGACTGCTTTCCTGAGCAAAATGTACATCGAGGCTCTTAGCAAATTGGTCTCCAAGATAGACAAATTTTTTTCTCTCTAAGATACAGTATATGGGTGGAACCTATCAAGGGTACCGTCAGAGAGGCCAAGCCAGTTCTCAAGGTAATCTGGGAAAATGTTGGGGTCAATTGTGTCGAAGGCAGCACTTAGATCCAGGAGAATTAGAACTGAGACACTGTTGGGGTCAGTGCTGTCTTAATTAGTCTAACTAATGTCCTGTGCTGTTGTAGCAGGACTTTCCTATATTTTGATTCTCTCTCCAGTGCTTCTCCTCAATATCTTTGGGATCGCTATACTAACATTACTGTTCATTAATAATGTCCAACTCTGCAGTTTTGTACCTTCCTGTGACCTCAGCCCCAACTCGTGTATGCCTTCACCATCCCTTCTGACCTTCCCCTCTCTGAGACAGAATGTTCTGTCCTCAGCCAGGGCTTTACCTTTCTCCCCCTGAACCCACACCTCAGTGAGGTCTGCGCCCACCATAATGCTGAGGTCTTCTTCCATTGTTTCCGTGTCTGAGCCAACTTACTTGGCAAGGGTTCCCCATCCTCCACTAATGACCTCTTCACCCACCTCCAACTGTTTTAGGTATTGAGTTCCAAAATTTAGGAGCTTCTTATTCTGGCTTCTTCCTCCTTCCTTACTAGTCCCGATGAAGGGTCTCGATCCAAAATGTCAATTGTTTATTTTCCTATGTAGATGCTGCATGACCTGCTGAGTTCCTCAAGCACTTTGTTTCCCATGGTGAGAGCATCTAGGACAAGAGGGCACAGCCTCACAATAGAGGGGCGCCCTTTCAAAACAGAGATGCGGAGAAATCTCTTTCGCCAAAGGGTGGAGAACTTGTGGAATTTGTTGCCACATGCAGCTGAGGAGGCCAGGTTGTTGGGTGCATTTAAGGCACAGATTGTTAAGTTCTTGATTGAGCATGGCATCAGATGTTACGGGGAGAAGGCCGGGATCTGGGGTTGAGGAGGAGATAGAAAATAAAGGATCAGCCATGATAGAATGGCGGAGCGGACTTGGTCGGCCAGATGACCAAATTCTGCTCCTATTTCTTATGGTCTAGTACATAATTAGTATAAAAGTACTGTATATATTTTATATTTTAAAGATGTCCTTACACATAGAAGATTGCTATTCAGCCCATCTACACTATGCTGGTAGTTAGAGCAATCCTGTTCGCACATTCTAGCCTCTAATCATATCTTTTGATAGCATTCCCCCTGCTGACTAGTTACAGCAGGGGCAATTTACAGAGGGAAATTAATCTAATAATCAGCATGTTTTTGGAATGTGTGAGGAACTTAGAGCATCGAGTGAAACATCTGTGGCCAAGCGGGGAAGAAGTGAATTCCATCATGACTGTGTGAGTTTCCTCTGGGTGCTCTGGTTTCCTCCCACATTTCTAATATTAGAAATATTATTCTAATAAATATGATATTCTAATATTAGAGTAAGGGTTCGTGAGGTGTGCACCAGAAGCATGGCGACATTTGTGGTCTACTCCAGCACAATCCTCGTTCTGTGCTAGTTGCTGATGCCAGATGATGCATTTCACTGCATGTTACAATGTATGTGTGACAAATAACACCAATCTTTAAAGATGCAAACACGAGGAAATCTGCAGATGCTGGAATTTCAAGCAACACACATAAAAATTGCTGGTGAACGCAGCAGGCCAGGCAGCATCTCTCAGAAGAGGTACAGTCGACGTTCCGGGCCGAGACCCTTCGTCAGGACTAACTGAAAGAAGAGCTAGTAAGAGATTTGAAAGTGGGAGCGGGAGGGGGAGATCCGAAATGATAGGAGAAGACAGGAGTGGGAGGGATGGAGCCAAGAGCTGGACAGGTGATTGGCAAAAGGGATATGAGAGGATCATGGGACAGGAGGTCTAGGGAGAAAGAAAAGGGGGAGGGGGGAAAGCCCAGAGGATGGGCAAGGGGTATAGTCAGAGGGACAGAGGGAGAAAAAGAATGTGTGTATATAAATAAATAACGGATGGGGTACGAGGGGGAGGTGGGGCATTATCGGAAGTTTGAGAAGTCAATGTTCATGCCATCAAGTTGGAGGCTACCCAGACGGAATATAAGGTGTTGTTCCTCAACCTGAGTGTGGAGGAAAAACACCTGATATCTTTAAAGATCTCATCTTTAAAGTAATCTTGGTTCACTTGCATATGCCTCAGGCAAGGTTTCAATAGACCTTTCAACCAGGAATTTCTGTTGAGTCCATTTCACCCACTCGTAAACTACAGTATGTAAATTAACAACAAAGACTTCGAACCTTTCAGATAAGTAATCTCTTTTGTGTGGAGATAGAGATCAGACACACAATGTTTATTGAACAAAGGTGAATATCAGAATCAGATTTAATATCACTGAGCGTCAAAGTGCAATACATAAAAATACTTTAAGTTACAATGAGATATATGCTTACATTGAAACGATTTGTCGATTATTTTAATATATAGTGACACAGCGTGTAACAGACCTTTCCAGCCCAATGAGCGGCACTGCCCAGCAACCCACCTATCTCACCCTAGCCTAATCACAGGAAAATTTACACTGACCAATTAACCTACTGACCGGTGTGTCTTTGGACTGTGGGAGGAAACCAGAGCACCTGGAGGAAACCCACATAGTCACGGAAAGAACGTATAAACTCCTTAGAGTTGAACTCTGAACTCTGACTCCTTGAGCTGTAATAGCATTGTGCTATCTACTACGTTACCGTGGCACCCCAAATTAAATAAATAAGTGGAGCAAAATGAGTGGAGCAATAGTGTTGAAATGCTCATTGTCTGTTCAGAAATCTGATGGTGGACAGGAAGAAGTAGTTCCTAAAATGTTGAGTGTACAGGGCTATGGTAGGAAACTTTGTCACATGGTATGAGCAGAATTATCTGCAGCTTAATGTGAAAAAGACTAAGGAGCCGGTGGCGGACCTGAGGAGAGCTAAGGCACTGGTGACCCCTGTTGCCATCCAGGGGGTCAGTGTGGACATGGTGGAGGATTACAAATACCTGGGGATATGAATTGACAATAAACTGGACTGGTCAAAGAACACTGAGGCTGTCTACAAGGAAGGTCAGAGCCATCTCTATTTCCTGAGGAGACTGAGGTCCTTTCACATCTGTCAGATGATGCTGAGGATGTTCTATGAGTCGGTGGTGGCCAGTGCTATCATGTTTGCTGTTGTGTGCTGGGGCAGCAGGCTGAGGGTAGCAGACACCAACAGAATCAACAAATTCATTCCTAAGGCCAGTGATGTTGTGGGGATGGAACTGGACTCTCTGACGTTGGTGCCTGGAAAGAGGATGCTGTCCAAGTTGCATGCCATCTTGGACAATGTCTCCCATCCACTCAATAATGTACTGGTTGGGCACAGGAGTACATTCAGCCAGAGACTCATTCCACCGAGATGCAACACTGAGCGTCATAGGAAGTCATTCTTGCCTGTGGCCATCAAACTTTACAACTCCTCCCTTGGAGGGTCAGACACCCTGAGCCAATAGGCTGGTCCTGGACTTACCTCCTGGCATAATTTACATATCATTATTTAATTATTTATGGTCTTATATGGCTATATTTATACTCTGTTCTTGATTGGTGCAACTGTAATGAAACCAAATTTCCCTCGGGATCAATACAGTATGACTATGACTCTCTGATGCTAGTAATAAGAAGGTGTGTCCTATGAGGTGAGGGCCCTTAATGATCGATGGCACTTTTTTTGAGGCATCGCGTTTTAAAGATGTCCTCAATACTTGGGATACTAGTGCCCACTAAGGAGCTGGTTGAGTGTGACAGAGAGCAAGTGGTGAACATGCTCCTTACACACATGTACACACAAACACACACACACACACACACACACACACACACAAACATTCTGCTGTCATTGTGCTGAGTTAAAGTTAAAGTTAAAGTCTGTCCCGAGCCTTGTGGCCCATCAGGCTGGTGCTTATGCAGGTTTCTATGGCATGAAGCGACTGAGAGTACGAGACTACCCCCCCCCCCCACCCCGCATAGGCTGCCAGTCTATCGTGAGGTTAGCCCCCAGCATTTTGCTGGTACCCATTTTCTGCTTGGTACACACTTTTAATGTTAGCTTTATGGTGTCTCTCCTGTCATATGCCGTGAAAGATTCCATTTCTTTAGCAATGGAGATATGTGAATGTGTGTATGTTGTTAGTATACTGTATTTAATGTTTATTTTGTAACATGATTGTAATTACATTGTGAGGTGCAACATATTCTAATTCATGTGTTGTCTTAAGTTAACTTTGCATGTAATTGAAGATGATGTCCTGGTGCCTAGAAAATGGGGATTATTCCTCAGGAGGAGGGAGAGAGAGATTGAAGCTGCCAGGAGTTCACACTGGGCAAAAACAGTATGGAGCAATTATTGAGTTTTCTGGCAGATATCTTTTTGTAAACGTTAGCAGTTTTCTTTTCGCTATTTTCACTAATTTTTGTAAGTTTGTTTTTTGACGTACCTAATAAGCACCCTTGAACTAAAGTGCAAAGTGACTCCAGCTATTTTTTCCTTTGGACATATTCCACATGTCTAGTACTGAGTTTGCGACCCTTTGCCCCTCAGAATATTGTAAGAAAGGATAGGGGTGAATAACGTGGATACAGTAGAGTTTTCTGACATGGCAGTCTATCTTTCCGAGAAATTAGGTGCCTTTGATTTATTCGTACCTTGGTAGAATATTAAAAGCTTAAGAAGTACAGATTTATTATAAAATTCAACAAAGTGCAATAGAGCCCCTGAAATTCTGGCTCCCTGGAGTTTTATTTTGGTTTAATTGACTATTTGCTGGTTCTAAAGTAAATACTTCCCAAGAAAAGGATTCTTTTAACCTAGCAAATTCATTCCTCCAGTCATTATATGGGTGACCAGCAGGCACATTGATGGCAATAAAAGAGTCAAGTTACCAGTTAAAATACTTCTGTTTTATTGAAAGTCCATTTGCATTCAGGCGGTGACTCTAGTAACAAGGCCTTTGTGCTAGAAATTAGGCCTTGACTTATTAGAAATGGAAGTAGAATACATCAGTGGTCCCTAACCTCTGGGCCACGGACCGATACCGGGCTGCGAAGCATGCAGAGGGTGCAGTGGTAGTCGGAGCGCACCCAGCACATCTTTGAGAAAAAAGCCAAAATAAACAAGCTAATTAATTAGGTGCCGCCCAGAAGCCAGTCTTCATTAGAGGAACTGAGGTGGAGAGGGTCAATAACTTTAAATTCTTTGGCATTAAGGATCGACGTTTCTCTCTCTGAAAAGTGTCAGAGGATCTGTCCCGGGACCAGTATGTAACTGTCATTACAAAGAAAGCACGGCAGCGCCTATATTTTGTTAGAAGTTTGTGTAGATTCAACATGTCACCTTGACAGCCCTGTCTTTTCAACCTGTCTGGGGCTGGCGTTTAAATTGACCAAACAGTGGAACAGGCTAAAGGCTCCAGCACCCTGGAAAGAGGAGTGAACATTGTGTAGAGCAAGTGAAATTGGCAATTGTCTCTGATCTGGGCCGACATTTACATGCCAGGCGGCACCTAATTAATTAGCTTGTTTATTTCGGCTTTTTTCTTAAAGATATGCTAGGTGCGCCTCAGCTACCATTGCACCCCTGCATGCTTCACAGCCCGGTATCGGTCTGTGGCCCGGAGGTTGGGGACCACTGAGAATTCTGCAGATGCTGGAAATCTTGAGGGACACACACAAAATGCTGGTGGAACTCAGCAAGTCGGGCAGCATATATGGAAGGGAATAAGCAGCTGATGTTTCGGGCTGAAACCCTTCATCCTGGCCTGACTTGTTGACTGTTTATTCCATTCCATAGATGTTGCCTGACCTGCTGAGATCTCCCACCATTTTGTGTGAACTGCTTTCTTTAGATTGTTTTTAGTAAAATGTTGGTAGAGGCATGATAGACTGGTAAGGCAACTGGTTCAAAAATGCAATGCTCTTAAATTTATGAGAATGAGGATGGCAAAATTGTTACGACTGTGTAAAACTGACAAAATTCTGACAAGAGCTAGGTGTCCTTGTTCATCAGTCACTGAAAGTAAGCATGCAGGTACAGCAGGCGGTGAAGAAAGCTAATGGCATGCTGGCCTTCATAACAAGGGGAGTTGAGTATAGGAGCAAAGAGGTCCTTCTGCAGTTGCACAGGGCCCTGGTGAGACCACACCTGGAGTATTGTGTGCAGTTTTGGTTTCCAATTTTGAATGAAGGACATTCTAGCTATTGAGGGAATGCAGTGTAGGTTCACAAGGTTAATTCCCGGGATGGCGGGACTGTCATATGTTTAAAGATTGGAGCGACTGGACTTGTATACACTGGAATTTAGAAAGATGAGAGGGGATCTGATTGAAACATATAAGATTACTAAGGGATTGGACACGCTAGAGGCAGGAAACATGTTCCCAATGTTGGGGGAGTCCAGAACCAGAGGCCACAGTTTAAGAATAAGGGATAGACCATTTAGAACGGAGTTGAGGAAAAACTTTTTCACACAGAGGGTTGTGGATCTGTGGAATGCTCTGCCTCAGAAGGCAGTGGAGGCCAATTCTCTGGATTCTTTCAAGAAAGAGTTAGATAGAGCTCTTAATGATAGCGGAGTCAAGGGATATGGGGAGAAGGCAGGAACAGGGTATTGATTGTGGATGATCAGCCACGATTACAGTGAATGGAGGTGCTGGCTCGAAGGGCCGAATAGCCTACTCCTGCACCTATTGTCTATTGTCTATTGTCTATATATATTTGCCAACATGGAGCAAAGAGTGAGTTTGTAAATCTGGTGGAGCAAAGGATATTCAGAATGGTGAGAGTGGAGCATCGTGGGAGGGGCATGGGACAGGTGGCAGAGAAAAGGTGCCAGGGGTGGGGGTTGGTGCATCCTTGAGGCACCAGGCAAGATCATTTGATTCCAAACGATCAGTTTATTGATCACTACAGAATATCTCTCTGCTCATCCCTTCTCCCTTCTCATTTTCCCAACCATGATATCACTCTCCTCATTCTCAATCCACAAAAGAGACCCATACCAGAATCAGGTTTATCATCACTCACATATGTCATGAAATCTGTTTTTGATTTTGCGACAGCAGTACAGTGCAATATATAAAATTACTACAGTACTGTGCAAAAGTCTTAGGCTCCCTAACAATATATATGTGCCTAAGACTTTTGCACAGTACTAGATAATAGGGTGTCCAGAAATGAATGCAATACTCCATTTATGGCTTAAATGGAGTTTTATAAAGCTGCAACATAACTTGATGACTTCTGAACTCAATGCCTTGACTCATGACTTTCCAGTTTCTGGTAATTGCTATGACTATGATAATCTGACTTGATATTCAGGATTTTCAAGCCTAGTTTAATTAATGGGCTATCTGTGAGACCATACTAGTGTGGCCTTCTCCTCTCTTGTAAACAAGGAAATCAGAGACTTGATAACAATTCAAGTATAAATGGACTGGTCTCACAAAGCAATATTTTTGATGTATTGGCCTATTTTGCTTGATATTTAAATGAATATTGAGCTTGGTTACTGCTTAGCAGGCAATTTAGTTTTAAAAAATGTGATTTTATGAATGTGGCTTTTAACATTCCAACTAAAAATCTTAACATGTCAATATAAAGTATACAATTTTCTTTGTAAAACGCTTGTTTAACTTCTACTACAATCTAATGTGTATGTTCCAAAAAGCTTAAGTATTTATTTGAAATTTATGGGTTTTCTTTCCTTGCTATCTGTACAAATTCATCAGTGTGACTGGATGCTCTGTCAGATTAATAACATCACCGATGCTGGGTGCCAGTGATCTCTGGAGCCGATCCTCATAAAGCAAACAACGTCGGAAAAGAAACTCAAAGTGCAGAGCTCTTTAGTTCTTTATGAGCAGATTTCTTTTGAAAACTATGTATTCTTTGTGACGCTGTTAGATCTGACCATTTGAGTTCGTCATGAAACCTATGGGTCTCTCTGGCCTGCTGTAGAGCATTGGGCTTCCAGGTTTCTCAAGCACCTGCATTTACTCATTGTTGTCTTCACCAGAGCCGTTAAGCGCTTGTGCTTTCTGTTTAACCTTGTCAATTAAGTTGTGACTGGCACGGGTTTTCTGCATTCTGTGATTATTTAAAGCGAACTCTCAATTTGCGTTGATCACGGGGTCCTTCTCTCGAGAGTGATTCACTCATGGTATTGATCCATCAAGCCACCAAAGTTCAGTTCCGATGAATAAACTCTTGCTTCTGTCTCAACGTGGGAGCTTGTTGTTCCCCTGGACCTGCGTTCACTTGTCTATCAGCGCACACTGTTACACACTTGGCGCTTGAGAATTCACCGTGAATCAGGTGCTGCTATTTCCTTAAGGTGTTGGAATCTTCCATTTATTCACCTATTTTAATCACTCAGATGTTTAAACATGTTGCTTATTGTAAACATGGCTTAAGGTTCCCACTACATTTCCTTTAAAATCCAAATCAGTTTCTCATTATTCGTAGTGCTTGGTCTCACCAGCAGACATTATACCTTAAGGTGATTGTGACAGTGCAGGTTTGAGTAATAAGGCCATCTGATTTTCAGGGAACCAGTGACCTTGGCCTAAATCAAGGAGACAGAAAGAGAGAGAGTGACAAGGACTAGGATATAGGACAGAAAGATAAGAGCTTGCCAATGAACAGGAATGTTTCATCCAGTCCTGAAGCAGAACTTCAGCTCAAAATGTCAACAAAACCTTCCGGATACCTCCTGAACCATTGAATTCCGCCATCTGTTCCTTCAGATTCCAGCATCATTTTTGTCTCCGTAATTCATCCTGTGCCAGTACTCTTATTTATGGTAAGTGGGTGCTTGGATGAGAGAGATTAGGAGAGAAGAATGGATGGAAAGCAGTGTACAGCCAGGTGTTCAGCTTGGTCTGACATAAATCTTCCTGACAAGCGAGGATTGTGCAGAGCAGACTGCAAGTATTGCCATGCTTCCAGATGCGACACCACGCTGTGCCATTTTTGGACTGTGGGAGGAAACCGGAGCACCCAGCGGAAACTCACATGGTCACGGGGGAAGAATGTACAAACAAGTAGCGGTGGAAATCAAGGCCCAATCTTACAGCTGGAGCTGAAAAGTGTTTCGCTAACCGCTACACTACCGTGCTATTAATCATTTCAAAATGCTTCAGCCTTGGCAATATTCTCACAAGTCTTCCCTTCATTCTCTCCATTGCTGTCACATCCAACCAGAACTGTAATGAGTGATCTACCTGTGGTCTAACAGTTACCTCAGAATCCAGTCCTTATTAACTTGTAGTCTTACCTGTCATTCTTGCCCTCAACATAGGAAAGAAGAAGGGAATGTAGAATAGCAATTGGTTCCCATAAGAGCAACAAACAAGTTGCTGGAAGAAGTCAGGAGCTCAGGCAGCATCTGTGAGGGGAAATCGACAGTCGACAGTTTTGTGGTTGACTCACTTTATGTGGAATGAAAAATAGAGGTGAGATCAGCAGTGTAAAGAGATGAAGGGAAGGGGTGGAACAGGAGCTGACAAATGATAGGTGGATCCAGGCGAGGAGGGCTGATAGGCAGATGGAGGAAGGAAGGGTGGTAATGGTGACAGGATGTTGGGAGGGGATGGGGGAGGCAACTCTGGGCTGCGGATGATGGAATCTGATAGGAAAGAACAGTGGAGAATGTAATAAGGGAGGTTGGGTGGGCAGATTGGAAATGTAGAGGGAAGAATATGTGGCTGACTGGCAGATGGAATGAATGGCCTGTAAGAGGCTGACCTGTCTGCTTTTAAGACCCTTAGTTGCTGAAGCTGATAGAAGTATCTTCAAATTAAAATAAAGGCAGAAACACAGATTAAATGTCATTCCCAGGTCCTCTGGTTTGTGTGAGACCAATAAGACTTCGGAGCAGAATTAGGCAATTCAGCTCATTGAGTCTATTCCACCATTCGATCATCTCCCTCTCAACCCCAATCTCCTGCCTTCCTCCCGTAATCTGTGACACCCTTACTGATCAAGAACCTATCCACCTCTGATTTAAACATATCCAATGACTTAGCCTCCAGAGTCATCTGTTCAATGAATGCCTGCTACGTTCACCAGCAACTTTGATGTGTTTTGCTTGAATTTCCAGCATCTGCAGAATTCCTGTTGTTTGTGTTCAATGAATTCCACAGCTTCACCACCATCTGGCTAAAGAAAACTTCCCCTCTTTGCTGATCTAAAGAGATGTCCTGTTCTGAGTCTGTGCCCTCTGGTCTAAGACTCTCTGAGCCTTTTAACTGGACATGATATGAAATGCTTCTCTCCCACGTTTCTGATGGTGCTGTTCCTCTTAGTTTCCCTTTTACATTTGGGACCCACATATAAAATGAACCTGAGCCATCACCTAGCACTGATACAGTGAATCAGCGTAGTATGAAGTGGCCCCATCCAACTCATTCACCTGAGAAAGCAGAGGGAAGGGGTTAAATCTTTCTGGTTAGCCAGGGTGAAATAGAGATTGGTTTAGTCACAAGAGTGAAATAAAAGCAATTAAAGGATTTTTATTTTCTCTGTGGTTTTCTGTCACAGATGTTGTAGAGAGTATTCCAGCATTTTCTGTTATTATTTCAGATTGCCAGCATCTGCAATATTTTTGCTTAAAGGATTTTTCCACTGGCAGCTATATAGCAGTTAGTGAATATTAAACTGAGACACTTAGTGGACAATTAATGGATTAGGAAATGCAAGGGCAATTATAATGGTTGGAGTGTGGGTGTTGTCACAGAAGCAAGCGAAAATTGATTTTTCAGACACAGGCTTTATAAAAGGTGGAAGTGAGTGATGGAGACATCAGAGAGCAAGAACGGGGCACAAAGCCTCCTCCTGCTTTTAATTCTTATCTAATGTGTCTGTGTATAGACATGTGTTATAATTGTTGACTGAGTCCGCCAAAACTAAAATACAAAATGGAACGTAGCCTTTGTTTTTGGATGACTTTAGATTGGCACAAAAAGATGACAACATTACTGTGCAAGAGCTGCCAGAGAGTGTGGTCCTTTCTTTTATAGTGAGACTGAGTTTAGTAACAGCAAGTTTAATACGTTTTAACACGAATGCTCCCAGCTCCCTGCTGTTCCTTTGCCTAGTGCCTAGGGCAAAAATCGTATCAGGAATAGGTAATAGTTTTAGATTTATTTTATGTGTGGGACCTAAATGAAAAGGATAAAATAAATTATATTTTAAGAAGAGAAAATACATAATGGAAGAAACTTCATACTCAGAAATATGGGAGAGAAGCATTTATGTCATGACCAGTTAAAGTGACCTGTCCTCTTCTTCATCTCAGATTTCTCAGAGATTGCATGGGCAAAAGGTGGATTGATGACCTCTGGGGTCATAGGCCAATTAGTTTTAAGGAGTTCATTGGAATTGGTTTATTATTGTCACATGTACTGAGGTACAGTGAAAAGTTTGTCCAGCATACAGTTCATACTGACCAACCCGGGTATCAAAGGTTATGGTGAGAAGGCGGGGGAGTGGGACTAAATGGGAGAATGGACCAGCTCATGATAAAATGGCGGAGCAGACTCGATGGGCCGAATGGCCGACTTCTGCTCCTTTGTCTTATGGTCTTACGATCAGATGATTACACAGTGCACTGAGGTAGAACAAAGCAAAACAATAACACAATGCAGAACACAGTGTAACTACTATAGAGAAAGTCCAGTGCAGATAAACAATAAAGTTTAAGATCATATGAAGTAGACTGTGAGGTCAAGAATCCATCTTATCATACTAAGGAACCATTGCAAAGTCTTGTAACAGTGGGGTAGAAGCTGTCCTTGAGCCTGGTGGTCTGTGCTTTCAGGCTTCTTCATCATCTACCTGATAGAAGAGGGAAGAAGAGAAAATATCTGGGGTATGTTAGGACTTTGATTATGCTGGTTGCCTTACTGGACAGAGCCAAATGTAGTCCAAGTCCATAGAGGAGAGGCTCATTTCTGTAAAGGGCTGTGCTGCGTCCACAATTCTTGGCGGTCTCTTGCAGTCGCATGGAGAGCAGTTGCCATACCAAGGCATTATCCACCCAGATAGGACGAGTTCTATAGCGTACCCATAAAACAAGAGAAGGCTGAGTCAAGTTATATTCTGAAAGCGAAATAAGGGGAGTGAAAGATAGATTGTGGGAGAGATTCAAAAGAGAATTG
Organism: Mobula hypostoma; assembly: GCF_963921235.1. Lineage (NCBI taxonomy): Eukaryota > Metazoa > Chordata > Chondrichthyes > Myliobatiformes > Myliobatidae > Mobula > Mobula hypostoma. Next base: position 45,626,502 of record NC_086118.1, on the reverse strand, counting down.
TAAAAGGGGATAAAAAGGAATTGAAACTTGGAAAGGAATTTTTCAATCATCTGGAATAAGATTTCATGGCTTAAACATCTTCTTTTCTGACTGGTATTTGGTAAAGTTCCCCATGGAAGACTGATGCACAAGTTAAGCAGCCATGGTGGAATAATTGGAATAGTTGGCAGTTTTCAGTTTGGAAAGGTGTCACTAGTGGAGTTCTGCAGAGGTCAGTTCTTTACCCTCAGTTATTCACTACTCACTTTAATCATCTGCAGGAAAGGGTAGCGTCCTAGTTCACTGAAGACTCAAAATAGGTGGAAGGGCAAATTGTGATGATAATATTGTCACAGTTACGGGTTATAAAAAAAACTGTCTGAGTCGGTGAAAAGTAGGCAAATGGATTTTCATGTGGGTAAATGTAAGGACATGCCCTCCCCAACACTGAGCACACCTACAAGGAGCGCTGCCACAGGAACACGCATCAAAGTTGCTGGTGAACGCAGCAGGCCAGGCAGCATCTCTAGGAAGAGGTACAGTCGACGTTTCAGGCCGAGACCCTTCGTCAGGACCCGCCACACTGCCACAGGAAAGCAGCTTCCATCATCAAGGACCCCTCCATCCAGGCCATGCTCTCTTCTCACTTCTGCCATCAGGAAGGAGGTACAGGAGTCTTCGGCCCCAACCACCAGCTTCAGGGACATTTATTACCCCTCAAGCATCAGGCTCCTGAACTGATGTGGACAACTTACCTCACATCGACTCTGAACTGATTCCACAATCAGCAGACTTCCTTTCAAAGATTCCACAATCCATGTTCTCGGTATTATTTATATATACACTCAGTGGCTCTTTTATTAGGTACCTCCTGCATCTAATAAAGTGGCCACTGAATGTATGTTCGTGGTCTTCTTCTGGTTCCATCCACATCAAGGTTCAACATGCTTTGTGTCAGAGATGTCCTTCTGCACAGCACTGATGTAACACGTGGTTATTTGAGTCACTGTCACCTTACTGTTAGCTTGTACCCGTCTTGCCTTTCTCCTCTGGCCTCTGTCGTTAACAAGGCTTTCTTTTCCTATGGGACAGCCGCTTACTGGGTGCTTTTGTTTTGTTTCTGCACCATTTCGTGTAAAGTCTAGAGACTGTTGTGTCTGAAAATCCCAGGAGAACCTCAGATTCCGAGATACTAAAACCACCTCGTATGGCACTGACAATTATTCCAAGGTCAAAGTCACTTAGGTTGCATTTTGCCTCTATTCTGATGTTTGGTCTGAACAACAACTGGACCTCTTGACCATGTCTGCATGCTTTTATGTATTGAGTAGTTGCCACATGATTGGCTGATTATATATTTGCATTAACGAGCAGGTGTACAAATGTACCTAATAAAGTGGTCACTAAGTCAATAAATTTACTTTGCCTTGACTTGACTTGATGTACGTCAGCAATGAGACTGAAAAGACAGTTACCTAAATGGAGGGAGACAACATACCAGTGAAATATATCAGAATCTCGCTGTTCTGGTGCTGGAATCTGAAAAAAAATGTTAGCAAGCAGATGTAGCAATTGCTGGCATAATGATCTTTAATGCAAATTCAGATTTAATTCAAATTTAATACCCATGAATGCAGCCAAACGAGATATCATTACTATGGGGTCAAGGTGCAAAGACACATTACCAGCAGTCATACACAGTAAGCCACACACAAGATCACAATCACGTAATACAAGGAATTTAAATGAAGGGGAAGATTGCTGCAATTGTACAGGGTGATAGCGAGGCCACACCTGGAATACTGCACACAGTTTTTGTCTGCTTATCTAAGAAGGGCGCCACAGTAGTGTAGCGGTTAGCGCGACACGATTATAGCTTGGGCCATTGGAGTTATGGAGTTCAATTCGGCGTCACTGGCAAGGAGTCTGTACGTCCTCCCTGTGAAATACGTGGGTTTTCCTCAGGTGCGCTGGTTTCCTCCCACAGTCCACAGACGTACCAGGTAGGTTAAATGGTCATTGTAAATTGTCCTATTATTACGTTAGGGTTTAAATCAGGGTTGGAGGGGGTTGCTCAATGTAGCTCGAAGGGCCAGAAGGGCCTGTTCCGCACGGTATCCCTAAATAAAACAACTGAAATAAAAAAAATCGGAAAGCATTGGAGGCAATTCAAGAAACATTCAAAGGGCTAACTTGTGGGACAAGAAGATTGCTGTGTCAGGAATTCTGTCCTGTTCGGAATTTAGGAATTTAGCAGAATGGGCAGTGATCTTATTGAAACAATTAAAACCCTAAGGGAAGTATGGCAGGGTAGATGTCAAGATTTTCCTCAAGTAGGAGAATCTTGAATGAGCAGACATTATCTTAAGATAGCAGCTGGTGATTGAACACCAGAAGACCCATTAGGTATAGGATCATAAATAGGTCATTTGGCCAATCAAGTCTGCTCCACCATTTCATCATGGCTGATCCGTTTCCCTATCAGCCCCAATCTCCTGCCTTCCACCCATAACCCTTCATGCTCTGACTAATCTAGGAACTATCAACCTTTGCCTCAAATATCCAATGACTTGGCCTCCACAGGTGCCAGCAGAAATGAATTCCAGAGATTCACCACTCTCTGGCTGAAGAAATTCCTGCTCAACTCAGTTCTAAATGGACATCCTTCTGTTCTGAGATTACATCCTCTGGTCATAGACTCTCCCACCACAGGAAACATCTCCACATCCAGTCTATCAGGGCCTTTCAATACTCGATAGGTTTCAAATGTTGAAACCTATTCAGATACTTCTTCTCACAAAGAGCAGACACAAGATGCTGGAATCCAGAGCGATAGGCAATCTGCTGGATGAGCTCTGCAGGACAAGCAGCATCCGTGGAGGGCAAAGGAATCGTCAGCGTTTCAGGTCGACACCTTGCGCCAGAACTGATGCAGGGGTTTCAACCTGAAACATCGACAGTCCTTTTCTCCCCGCAGAAGCTGCTCAACCTGCTGAGTTTCTCCAGTGAACCTTTTGAACCTCTGAAGTTCCCTATATCATACTTGTAGAAGGCGGCTCACTAGCGGTATTTAAAGTGGAGATGGGCACTTTATTGAAAGACTGAGAGACTGAGGGTGGTGGGGATCTGGCACAGTTGTGGAGCTGAGGCCTGAGGCATCATCATATTGAATGGCAGGGCAGGCTTGAGGGGTCAAATGGCCAAACCCTTCTCCTACTTTTTTTGTGTTCTAGTGGCTGGAGCTTAAAGCCCTTCTTTGTTAAGATAACTAAGAACCACTAGCCTAACTTTTTCCAAATGGTTTTAATTGCCTGAAGATCGGTAAGGAGTTATCAGCGCCCGTAAGGAGTTTATACGTTCTGCCTGTGAGCACGTGGGATTCCTTTGGCTGCTTAGGTTGCACCCCCCCCGCCCACACATTCCAAAGACATATGAGTTAGGGTTGGTGCGTTGTGGACCTGTTACATTGGCACTGGCGGCATGGTGACACTCGTGGGCTACTCCTGCACAGTCCTTGGTTATTTGATTTGACGCAGACAATTCATTTCACTGTACGGTTCGATATTTCGACATACATGTGACAAAAATATCTAACCTTCAGAAAAATAACCTTGAGAACTATTGGTCAAAAGTATGAAGATTTCTCCAGGGACGCTGAGAATTTGCAGGCAAGCAGCCAATGTTTTTGGACTTGATTAATTTGATTCATCAACCAACATGTGGTGGTTCACAATGAGGTGGTTATCCCTTTCACACTCCGACTTTAGGATGGTATGCACTTTAAATGGGGTGGGTGCCATTAATTTTACGGCAAAAATTTTGGGTCATTATCTACCACATGAAGAATAGAGCATTTCAAGTTTACCAGATAACACAAGGTGACAAACTGGTATTGGAGCAACACATGCATAATATTGGTGAAACTCAGTAGGTTAGGCAGCATCCATGAACAAGAGCAAGCAATTGATGTTTCGGGCCCTGAAACGTCAGCTCTTTATTCTTGCCCGTAGATGTTATCTGACCTGCTGAGTTCCTCCAGCAACTTGTGTGGGTTGCTTTGGATTTCCAGCATCTGCAGATTTTCTCCTGCTTGTAACTGGTTATAGGTTTATCATTGTCACACGTACCATGATTTAGTGAAAAGCTTTTGTTTGCATGCCATCCAGATAGATCATTCTATACATTAGTGAGGGAGTGAGAAAGGAAAATAGTAACAGAATGCAAAATATAGTTTTAGGGTTAAAAGGAAAGTGTAGTGTAGGTAAGCAAATAAGGTATAAAGGTCATGATGAAGGAGACTGAGAGATTGAGAGTTCATCTTCATCATAAAAGAGGTCCATTCAAGAATTTTATAGCAGTAGGATAGAAACCTCCCTTGAGTTTGGTGGTATGTACTTTCAGGCTTTTGTATCTTCTGCCTGATGGAAGAAGGGTGAGGAGAAAATGACCGGGGTAAGAAGGGTCCTTGATCTTGACTCAGTCAATGGAGAGGACACTGGGTTTTGTGATCAACTGGGCAGATGAAATTGAAATATTCTTCAGATCTCAAGCCATGATTATTATTTCTGCTCTTAAAAAGCTATCGTTCTAAGGCTCCTTGCATCAGTCTGCCCAGGCATTCCACTTTGGCGTGATAATATTGCCAACAAGTCACATATAATGTAACCTGAGTTCAAACATTTCATTTCCTTTGGAACAACTCGCTTTGTTGTCTGACTACCTGCAGCTAAGCATTATTGTACATGCCTCAGTGTCTCTCTACACCCAGGTTAAATTGAACAAATGATTTCTAGGAAGTCATTCCCTTTGGATTTTGCGGTTAATCCAGATTCTCTTTAATCACAGTAATCTTTGCTAACATTGGATCTGAACTACAACATGTGAAGCATAATACACTGTTTGCGGTTCTTCAGGTATTTGGGTCAGAGGAAAATAAATTAGTTTAACTTCTTTTTAAATGTTCTTTGCCCCCTTATTTTTGCGATAAAATGTGCAGAAGAGCAAGCCAATTTAGTTGCATGGTGGAATTGATAAAGTGATCATTTGAAACTTCTGCAGCTGTCGTGAGAAATAAATATTTCACTAAAACAAAGACAATTTCTCATAAGTATATGAACAGAGCAAATGTGTTCACTTGTAAATGGATAACATGATAGTGTTTTGAGTCTAGACTATTTCCATATGTTTTAAAACCTCTATCAGGTCATGAAATTTGCCTCAGTGGAGCCATTTAGCTATCAGCAGCCACAAATTGTTGTGCAACCAGGTGTTGATTGTAAAGGAATCTCTTAGACTCAGAGGGGACCGGATCAATTAAGTGGAAGGCCAAGAAATAGCAGATGGGCTTTTACATGCAACATTCTGGAAAGGAACATGAAAACCTACTTAATGAAAGGATATCAATCAGCAGAGAAGGAAAAGGTCCTCAGCAAGGATCATAGCTCAAACGCTAACATCATATTTTCTTCCAGATGTTGTTCAGTGCCAGTATCTTCCAGTTTTAGTTCAAATGTTCACTTTTTTTATCGTCCGTGGTAAAAAAAAACAGATCAGTCAAAAATCATATGTAGGTTTATGTATTTATTAGAGATACGGCACAGTAACAGGTCATTCCAAGTGACCAATTAACCTAATAACCTGTATGTCTTTGGGGTGCGGGAGGAAAGCAGAGCACCTGGAGGAAACCTACCCAGTCACAGGGAGAACTTACAGTACAAACTCCTTAGAGACAGTGGCAGGAAATGAATCTGGGTCACTGACACTGTAAAGCATGGCACTGACCGTGCCTCCCCTCAAGAAAGCCCAAGAACAGCAGATGGTGACAGTCTGAAAAATGCTGGAAACTCTCAGCAGATCAGGCACGATCCATGGAAAGACCTTTATATGGCCAAGACTCTTCCAGCTGAAGCATTCACCCAATTTCATTTCCCACTACTGCTGCTTGACCTGCTGAGTCATAATGCTGTGTTACACAGAAATGGGTCCTTCATCCCATTACATGCATTGCACACCTACTTTACTAATATTTGCATGAGAATCATACCCTCTTTGCCTCGCCTATTTAAGTATCTGTCTAAGTGCTTCCTAAAAGTACTACTGCTTCCAGGATTTCCATTAAAGTTTGGATCTGACAAACATAATCCATCAGAGATTTGCCAAGGAGCTACCACACTAAACTCTGAGCTTCTGCACACTTTTTGATCCCACATGATTTCGCAGTGAAATTAAATCGCTGTGATCAGAGCTGCAGGGAAATGCCTGCAAAATCCATGACTGGCTGTTCAAAATCCAGACCTCTGCTGCTGCATTTACTGACTCCACTTTCAATGAAATATCATCCTGAATACCCCAATGCATCTTTACTGGTATAATTGCGCAATCTCCAAAGTTCAAAGTAAACTTATTACTGTACCAAAGTACGCATACGTTACCATAACCTCCCATGAGATTCATTTCCATAAAATAGCAGAGGGTAGCAGACACCAACAGAATCAACGAACTCATTAGTAAGGCCAGTGATGTTGTGGGGATGGTACTGGACTCTCTGACGGTGGTGCCTGGAAAGAGGATGCTGTCCAAGTTGCATGCCATCTTGGACAATGTCTCCCATCCACTACATAATGTACTGGGTGGGCACAGGAGTACATTCAGCCAGAGACTCATTCTACTGAGATGCAGCACAGAGCATCATAGGAAGTCATTCCTGCCTGTGGCCATCAAACTTTACAACTCCTCCCTTGGAGGGTCAGACGCCCTGAGCCAATAGGCTGGCCCTGGACTTATTTCCTGGCATAATTTACATATTACTATTTAACTATTTATGGTTTTATTACTATTTAATTATTTATGGTGCAACTGTAACGAAAACCAATTTCCCCCGGGATCAATATGGTATGACTATGACCATGGCTATGAAATAAATACAAAAGACTTTATGAAAAACTGTACATAAAGACTGACAAACAACCAATATGCAAAAGATGACAAACTGTGCAAATAAGATAAATAATGAGAACTGTAAAGTCCTTGAAAATGAATCTGTAGGTTGTGAAATCATGAGTTGTGCTAATGAAGTTATCCATTCTGGTTCAGCAGCCTGATAGTTGTATGGTAATAACTACTCCTGAACCTGGATGGGCTGGTGGGACTGAAGGCTTCTCGGCCTCCTATCTGAATCTTCCTCGTTGCTCTAAAAGGCATTTATGGCCTCACAGCAGATGCAAGGTTTTTGGTTATCACAGTACATCTGTGTGTCCATCTTCACTGTGGAAGACACAAGCAGTCTGCCAAAAATTCAAGAGTGTCAGGGGGCAGAAGTGAGTGTAATTGCTATTAGTAAGGAGAAGTTGCTTGGGAAGCTGAAAGGTCTGAAGGTCGATAAGTCATTTGGACTACATCCCAGGGTTCTGAACGAGGTAGATGAAGAGACTGTGGAAGCATTAGTAATGATCTTTCGAAACAGAGATTTTGGGGCCCAAGCTCCAAGTTCCTTGAATGTTGCTGCACAGGTTGACAGGGTGGTTAAGAAAACTTATGGAATGCATGCTTTTATTAATTGAGGCATTGAGTTCAAAAGTCAAGAGGTTGTGTTGCAACGTTATAGAACTCAGGTTAGGCCACATCAGGAGTATTACATACAGTTCTGGTCGCCTCACTATAGGAAGGATGTTGAGGCTTCGGAGAAGGTGCAGAAGGGGCTTACCAGGATGCTGCCTGGTTTAGGGTGCACGTGCTATCATGAGAGACTAGACAATCTTGGATTGGTTTCTCTGGAGCGCCCGAGGCTGAGGGGTGATCTGATAGAGATTTGTAAGATTATGAGACGCATTGATCGAGTAGATAGTGTGTATCGTTTTCTCAGGGAAGAAATATCTAATACTAGAGGGCAGGCATTGAAGGTGGCAGAGGGTGGGTTCAAAAGAGATGTGAGGAGTGAGTTTTTTACTCAGCGAGTCGTGGATGTCTGGAATGCACTGCCTGGTATGGTGGTAAAGCCTGATTTATACTTCTGCGTAGCTCTACGCCGTAGCGAGCATGCGTTGCTGTGTCTGTGTCGCTCTGCAATTCACCGCCAAAATGCTAGTTGGCGGTGGAGTTTCTATGCCACTGTGCTGAGTTTCTTTGTGAGAGACATGGATGAGGAAATGCATTTCAAATATTTTCAGATGTCGGCAGGTAGATTTGACGATTGGTTCATCGTCTCCAACCATTTATTTTGCATCAGTGTACAGACATGGCGGCAAAAAGCAACCGGAAATGCAGAGGAGGAAATACGATGCTGCCAAGCGGACCAATCACAGTTGTTGCGGTCTGAGTCGTTGCAATGCGTGAGTTACTTTTTTGGGGAGGTGCACATCACCCTACGGTGTAGGGTACGGCGTAGGGTACACGGTATTACGGCGTAGATTTAACGCAGAAGTAGAAATCAGGCTTAAAGGCAAATACATTAGAGGCTTTTAAGAGACACATGAATCTGAGGAAGATGGAGGGATATGGACATTGTGTAGGTAGGATGGATTCATTTTTGGGGTTGTTTTATTTATTTTTTGGCTAGTTTGTCACAACACTGTGGGCTGAAGGGATTATTCCTGTGCTGTACTGTTCTATCTTCTATGTACGACTCACTAAATTCTGGAATGGTTCTGGAGGACCGAAAAATTGCAAATGTCGCTCTATTCTATAAGAAAAGAGGGGGGCAGAAGAAAGGAAATTATAGGCCAGTTATCCTGATTTCAGTGGTTGGGAAGATGTTGGAGTCCATTATTACGGATGAAGTTTCATGGAGTTCTTTGAGGATATTACAGTCAGGATAGACAAAGGAGAGTCAGTGGATGTTGTTTACTTGGATTTTCAGGAGGTTTTTTCATTGATTCTATTGCATTTCTTTGTTTTCCTGTGAATGCCTGCAAGAAGAATGAATGATGGTGACATATGCATAATCTGATAATAAATTTTACCTTGAGTTTTTGAGGTCTATGTCAACAAGCACCATACAGTTACACTAAACCTACACTAATCCCATTTTATTCTCTGTACTGTACATTCCCAGTAACTCCCCTTAGATGCAATTATTCATTGGAATACCGGGGCCCGTTTACTCACTGACCCCTTTTTTACACCCCCCCCCCACCCATCTCCATGTCTTTGCGATGTAGGAGAAAACCGGCAGAATCACAATGGGAATGTACCGACTCCATTCAGAGAGTACCGGAGGTCAGGACTGAACTGAGTCACATGCACTCTGAAACACAGCCCAGTCATCTGCATCACTGTATCCCATAAAAATGGAGTGGATATGTGGAGCTAGCTGGACATGTGATTACCTGCTTTCATAAATCTCATCTATTTGAATGTAATATAAATACTTTGATCTCCGACAAAGAGTAACAGAAATATTTCCCGAAGCAGGATTTTGGCAGATTAACCAGAAATATGTTTTCACCATTTCTTCCTAAAGCTTTTATGTCTTTCTGATCTGCTTATATTAGAAAGCAATCAAAGTGGAATTTATTTTCCAGGAATATTGGTCTGGTTCAATGGGCACTTTTATCACATTCGCTGGTTTGAGTTAAGAATATCATTAGGCCACAGGATTTGTTTTGGTTCCATTTTCACTGCCTTACTGCATTTTTATGCATATTTGCAGAATGCAACAAGCAGATCATATTTCATAAGGAAATTTTCAGGATTTATCATGGATGTCATGCTGTCCTTTCCAGAATATTCCAAGTCTGCACAAATTAGTTCCCTTTCACAATAGTGGTTGCAATTTACAAGTACTTAACAGACTGTAAAGCAGTATGGGACATCCAAGGATACTTGAAAAGTTCATTCTGGGATATTAAATGCATACTCATCCCCTTTATTTATACAGTACTGTACAAAAGTCTTCAGCACACATAATTGCTCTGTACTGCTGCAAAATTTCATAACATATGTGAGTGATGATAAACCTGATTCTGATATGAGTCTCTATTATGGACTGAGAGTGGGAAGGGGGTAGGAAGAAGGGAATCACAGTAGGGAAAAGAGGAAGGGGGGGGGCGCAGGAAGCACCAGACAGACATTCTGTAATGATCAATAAACCAGTTATTTGAAATCAAATGACATTGCCCGATGTCTCAGGTCTGGCTTTGCCTGAACTAACCCCCACCCTGCACCCAAACCCTGACAGTCCTTCTCTACCACCAATCCCACACCCCTGCCGTGGTGCTCCACCCTTGGCACTCCCAACATCCTTTGCTCCCGCCAGATTTACAAACTTCCTCTCATTTCCACATTGACAAATACAGAACTGTGCAATTACTATAGTACAGTGCTAACGTCTTAGGCACCTTAAGTAAAGGCATCCGTCAGTCTTGCGAGACCATTGATCTGCACCTGGAAAGTCTTCACTCTCCTGGGCAGGCCTGGGCAAGGTTGTATGGAAGACCAGCAGTTGCCCATGCTGCAAGTCTCCCCTCTCCACAACACCAATGTTGTCCAAGGGAAGGGCATTAGGACCCATACAGCTTGGCACCAGTGTTGTCGCAGAGCATTGTGTGATTAAGGGCCTTGCTCAAGGATACAACACATTGCCTCGGCTGGGGCTCGAACTCACGACCTTCAGGTCGCTACTCCAATGCCTTAACCACTTGGCCACGTGCACCTTAGCTGTATACTATATATATCAAAGACTTTTGCACAGTTCTGTACTTTAAAATTAAATCCAATAGTTCAAATGAAGAAAGACTTCCTCCCACAAACAGATCCCGAAAGCATGTAATGCCTAATCTTTCCTACTGTTTAAATATAGTTGTCAACTAAATATAGTTTACCAAAAACCCATTTTTTTCGGTACTTACAGATTAGAGGTTTTCTGCGATCTCAATTATATACATTTCCTAATAGTCCTGATAATAACGTATTAGATGCAATTCTTAATATGAAATCATTCTATAATGCTTCGATATCCAATATTTATGATATGTTGTGGGGAATGAGAAATGATTCTTTAGACAAAATTAAAAATCTTTGGGAACAAGATTTACAGACGTCAATTTCTGAAGAAACTTGGAATGAGAGTTTTAAATTGGTTAATACCTCATCATTATGTGCTTGTCATTCTCTCCTACAATTTAAAGTGGTTCATAGGGCTTATATGACCAAGCATAAGTTATCTCGTTTTTATAGGGATATATCTCCCTACTGTGATAGGTACAACAATGGAGAAGTTTCACTTATTCATATGTTTTGAACGTGCCCAAGTCTTGAAAAATATTGGAAGGAAGTGTTCCAAACTTTTCCTGTACTCTTTAAAGTAATTTTAAGCCTAATCCTTTGACTGCCCTATTTGGTATTGTTGGAAGTAAAGATATCTTTTTGAAGACATCTAATCTGCACATTTTGGCTTTTATCTCTCTTATGGCTAGAAGGGCGCTTTTGTTTAAGTCGAAGGACGCTGTTCCGCCTAATCTTGTTCAGTGGTTACGGAATGTTATGGCATGCCTAAATTTAGAAAAGATTCGTTGTTCAATTTCTGAATCTAACCAAGATTTTCAAAATTTGTGGGGGCCGTTTTTAAGTTATTTTCATAATCTTTGACTTCTTGTTAAAGTACGGAAGTTGGTTAATAGTATATTTTGTTATCAAATATGGAGGGAGTTGGGGTGGGGCAGAGGCAAGGTGAAGGACAAGGGGAACAGTTTCCTTGCTCAACCTGAAATGAGCAATGGGAGTACACATGCAGGAAATAGAACAGGTACCATTTCAACTAAAGTTCACCTCTACGAGGAGTGCTGCCACAAGAAAGCAACAACCATCTTCAAGAAACCCCAACATCCAGGCCGGGCTCTTTTCTCACTGCTGCCAATGGGAAGGAGACATAAGAGCCTTAGGTCCGACACCACGAGGTTCATGAACAGTTACTACCCTTCAACTATTAGGCCCCTGAACCAGAGTGGATAACTTCACTCATCCTAACACTGAACGGATTCCACAACCTATGGACTCGCAAGGACTGTACAACTCAAGGTCTCAATATTAGTTATTTCTTTTAACTTCTACTTTGTCTTCTTTCTCACATTGGTTGTTTGTCAGTCTTTGAATTTGTGTAGTTTTTCATTGATTCAATTCCATTTCTTTGATTTACTGTGAATGCCTGCAAGAAAATGAATCTCAGGGTTGTATATGGTGACCAATGCGGTACTCTAATAATAAACTTATTTTGAACCTTGGAAGTAGATGTAAGGTCACAATTAAGATAAATAGAAGGGAAAACTTGAAATTTTAAACACGAGAAACTTTGCAGATGCAAGAAATCTTGAGCAACACAGACAAAATGCTAGAGGAACTCAACAGGTCGGGCTGCATCTATGGAAATAAATAAACAGTCGATGTTTTGGGCCAAGACCCTTCATCAGGGCTGGAAAGGAAGGGGGAAGATGCCAGAATAAATAGGTGGGGGAAGGGGAAGAAGGATAGCTAGATAGGTAGGTGAGGCCAGGTAGCTAGGAAAGATAAAAGAGCTGGGAAGGAAGGAATGTAATAGTAGACCATAGGAGAAAGGAAGGAGGAGGGGACCCCGGGAGATGTGATAGGCAGGTGAAAACAGGTAAGAGGCCAGAGTGGGGAATTGAAGAAGAGGGGATGAAGAAGAGGGGATGGGGAAGGACATTTTTTTACTGGAAAGGGAAATCAATATTCATGCCATCAGGTTGATGGCTACCCATATGGAATATAAGGTATTACTCCTCCACCCTGAGGGTTGCCTCATTATGGCACGTGGAGGCCATGGGCCAACATGTTGGAACTGTAATGGGAATTGGAATTAAAAGATTTGGCCACTGGGAAGTTCCTCTTTTGACAGTTGCTGGAAGAAGTAGTCCGCCAATTTGCGATGAGTCATAATATATTGTTGTTGAAGATGTAAATGGTAGAATGGAAAAAGGGGAGCCAGTGGATATAGTATATCTGTATTTTCAATAGAAACCACACCAAAAATGTTACATCCAGGGTTTATGATTGACATATTAGTATAAATAAAGAATTGGTTAAGTGACAGGAAACAGTTGCAATGGATAAAAGCCACATGAGTCAAGAGATATCAATACAATAAAAACAGACTTTGTTTCCTATCAATATGAACATACAACAAGAGTCCAAATAAAATCTCAGAATGGAAATACAAAGTTCAAGGATACTTTATTATCAAAGTACATACATTAAGTCCCCATGACTAATTTTGGTGAATTTGCTTCTGATCTACCCGGCATGCCTCTTTGTTCCATGTGAAAATTTTAAATACAGAATCTCCAGTGACATTTTTTTTGAAATCATCATGTATTGCAAAGTGATTCATTCACAAGTGTTTGTTCCTCTTAGTAGTTGTTTTCAAACAGCTGGTGAACTGCACAGGTTTTGTTTCTATCTCAAAGATTCAATATACATAACTTTTTAAAGGTAGTAATGTCCATTACTGCTCTCTGTGCTATCTTTCTCAGGTCTGGCCTGATGTGTCTACTGTATATTTAACCAATGAGTTAATGATCATTTGATCCTTGGCCAAAGATGCAACAGACACATCAGGACATGTCACATTTGCTGTTTGTCATATTATTGAACAGATACAGACACATAAAGATTACATTTTCACATTGTATAGTTTATTTCAATAGCTAATCAGGTCAATGGCCAGAGTCAACGTGATCCATTTCAGGCACAGCAGCTAGCCTAATCAATAATGGTTTTGTTGTTTCTTACTCAGAATAACAATACTGTGCTTTACAATGGGGACAGTCCAGTATATTTTACAATAGAGAATAAAGGCTGTTACAGCATATTTTGATATTATTAATAATTCCTATTAACTATTATTATTATAAATAATCCTGACTAACTATTATTACTATTATTAATCATTCATATTAACTATTGCCACTATTTTATCATTTCCTGTTGGTTACCTTATGTATAGATGCTCTAGTACATAGTGTCACTCTTTGTACATATACTGTAAATCAGTCTATAAATTAGTATATAAACTAATCATATGCACTTATATTACAAACAAGAGAGCATCTGCAGATGCTGGAAATCCAAGAAACACACACAAAATGCTGGAGGAACCCAGCAGGCCAGGCAGCATCTATGGAAAAAAGAACAGTTGACGTTTCGGGCCAAAACACTTCTGCAGGACCGGAGGAAAAAGGCTGGGAGTAGATTAAGAAATGGAGGGAGGAGAGAGAGAAACACCAGGTGATGGGTGAAACGTGGAGGTGGGAGGATGAAGTAAAGAGCTGGGAAGATGATTGGTGAAAGGGACAGTAGGCTGTGGAGGAAAGAAAAAGGGGAAGGAGCACCAGAGGGAGGCGATGGGTGGGCAAGGAGATAAGGTGAGAGAGGGAAAAGGGGATGGGGAATGGTGAAGAGGGGGGCATTACCGGAAGTTTGAGAAATTGATGTTCATGCCATCAAGATGGAGGCTACCCAAATGGAATATAAAGTGTTGTTCCTCCAACCTAAGTGTGGCCTCATCACAACAGTGGAGGAGGCCATGGATGAACATATTGGAATGGGAATAGGAAGCGGAATTAAAATGGGTGGCCACTGGGAGATCCCACTTCTTCTGGTGGACAGAGTGTAGATGCTCGGCGAAGTGGTTTCCTGATCTACATCGGGTTTCACCGATATATAGGAGGTTATACTGGGACCATTGAGAACAGATATGACCCCAACAGACTCACAGGTGAAGTGTCGCCTCACCTGGAAAGACCGTTTGGGTCCTGAATGGTAGTGAGTGAGGACGTGTAGGGGCAGGTGAAGCACTTGTTCCACTTGCAAGGATAAGTGCCGGGAGGGAGATCAGTAGGGAGAGACGAATGGACAAGGGAGTCGCATAGGGACCAATCCCTGCAGAAAGCAGAAAGTGGGGGGAGGAGGGAAAGATGTGCTTGGTGGTCAGATCCTGTTAGAGGTGGCGGAAGTTTCAGAGAATTATGTGCTGGACACGGAGGCTGGTGGGGTGGTAGGTGAGGACAAGAGGAACCCTATCCCTGGTAGGGTGTTGGGAGGATGGGGTAAGAGCAGACGTGTATGAAATGGAAGAGATGCGGTTGAGTTCAGTGGGCCATTGATGGTGGAGGAAGGGAAGCCCCTTTCTTTGAAAAAGGAGGACATCTCCTTTGCTCTAGAATGAAAAGCCTCATCCTGAGAGCAGATACAGCAGAGACAGAGGAACTGAGAAAAACGGATGGCATTTTTACAAGTAGCAGGGTGGGACGAGGTGTAATCCAGGTAGCTGTATGAGTCCATGGGTTTGTAATAGACCTCGGTGGATAAGTTGTCTCTAGAGATAGAAACAGTGAAATCAGGAAAGTGAGGGGAGCTGTCGTAAGTGGACTAGGTAAATTTGAGGGCAGGGTGGAAGTTGGATGCAAAGTGGATGAAGTCGATGAGTTCAGCACGGGTGCAGGAAGCAGAACCAATGTGGTCATTAATGTAGCGTAGGAGAAGTGAGGGATGGTCACCAGTGTAAGCTTGGAACATAGACCGTTCCACAAAGTCAACAAATAGGCAGGCATAACTGGGACCCATGCGAGTGCCCATGGCTACCACTTTTGTTTGAAGTAAGTGGGAGGAGCCAAAGGAGAAATGGTGGTGGAGGAGAACTGGTTGGGCCTGGTGTCCAGAAAACCAGGCCTTCCTGGTGGGGGATGGAGGTGTATAGGGACTGGACATCCATAGTAAAACTAAAATGATGGGGGCCAGGGAACCTGAAATTCTTGAAAAGATCAAGAGCGTGTGAGGTGTCACGTATGTAGGTAGGAAGAATAGAAAATATTAATTGTGTTTTTATTGTGTTCTTTGTGCCTATTGTGTTTTTTTAATGTTGCTTTGGTTCTGGAGTAGCAATCATTTTTTTCTCCTTTCCACTCATGCACTGTAGACTGACAATAGACAATCTTGAATCTTGAATCTTAAATTTTCGATTATGTCTGTCAACTCACTGACACAGTGGATGAAATAAATGAGTCTCTTTTAATTTGGCTGGCTATTGTTAGCACAGTGCTGCAGTGATCAGTACTGTTCCTTCAGCTATTCACAGTTTATATTCATGACACTGATGGAAAGGAAAAGTTTATTGGATCCAAGTTATTGACGTATTAAAGCCAGAAGAGTGGTGTAGATAGGGTAAATGCAAGCAGCCTTTTTCCACTGAGTTTGGTTGGGACTCCAACTAGAGGTCATGTGTTAAGGGCGAAAGGTGACGAGTTTAAGGGGAACATGAAGGGAAATGTCTTCACTCAAACGGCCCTGAGAGTGTGGAACAAACTTCCAGTGCATGTGGTGCATGTGAGCTCAATTTCAAAGTTTAGGATAGGTACATGGACGGTAGGGAAATGGAGGGCCATCATCCAGGTGTAGGTTGATGGGATTAGGCAGTTTAAATGGTTCAGCATGGACTAGATGGGCTGAAGGGCCTTTTTGGGTGCTGTACTTTTCTATGATTCTAAGGGAAAGTTAATTGTGAAGAAGACAGAAAAGAATCTAATGTGAAGCTATGCAATTTAGTGTAGGGAGGATAAAGACGGAGAATGCAGTGTTTTTAAAGGGTGCAGAGCAGAATCTTGGTGTGCTTGTTCTAGGGCAGCAGAAAGTAAACAGACTCAGTAACCAAGCAAACAGCAAGACAAGTAGTAAATTGGCATTCACTGGAAGGGGGTTAAAAGTGCAAAGGAGAGGAAGTTTTGCTGAGCTTATCTTTGGCGAGGACTTGTTTGGTCTCTGTCACAAAAGATAAACTTGACTTGGAGTTGATGCAGAGAAAATTCACGGCACTGTTTCCCAGGATGTGAGAGTTGTCCTGTGAGAAGAGATAGACAGTGAACAAAATGCAAAACCAATTAACATGAAAAAATGAAGTAGTGTCCATCACGGCTTCTACTTAAACAGGGCAGAGGGACATACCAAAATGCTTTTCACAGGCAATATGTAAAAAATAATTGACTCTAAGCCCCCTGTGGAGATTTAAGGACAGATGACCAGTAGTCTTGTCAAAGATATGGTTTTAAGGAGGGTGACAAAGAAGAAGGAGATGAGGTTTCTCTTTGCAATTCTGTTCTGTTGTGACTGTGGACAAAGTCACAGGGTGACTCTGAAGCTGGTGATGTAGAAGCTTTTATTCAGCACACAAGAAGTCATCATACTGGAGTCACTCTTTGAAGAAGAGGCCTCCTGGCCCAATAGTACCCCACATTTTACATGCTAAAGAAGAAAGGGATCAACAGGACAATTTCTATAGTTACAGTGCATTCATAATGATTCCTTTGAGCTGCACGTCGAAATCTTCACACCAACACACCCAAGATGAGTGTTAATCTCCTCTATCTCCCTCGCTGCATCATGCATATGCAGGTGTCTCAGGTGAATGGGTATTTCCTGGTTTGCAATTAACCTCAGTCTGCAGCTCTAGCAAGATCATCGTTTTGAGCTACGTTTTAAATTCAATCTGTAATCCACATTCAAATTTGACGATTGGTTGCTGATGAAATTCATATTTGCTATGTACCCTAACTCCAGAGTACACCCTCACAGCTCTTCAGAGACTTGAAGCATGAGGAATTCTGTCATGTTTGCATGGTCACCTATGCTTCTGTTTGGATATAAAGTTCAAAGATCAAAGTAAATTTATTATCAATGTACGAATGTTTATGTCATCATTTACTACCCAGAGATTCACCTTCTTGCAGGAATTTACAGTAGAACAAATAAATAAAACAGAATCAACGAAAGACTACAAAGACTGATAAACAATCAAATGTAAAAGATGACAGATTGTGCAAACACAAATAAATAAATAACACACATCAAAGTTGCTGGTGAACGCAGCAGGCCAGGCAGCATCTCTAGGAAGAGGTACAGTCGACGTTTCAGGCCGAGACCCTTTGTCAGGACTGACTGAAAGAAGAGTTAGTAAGAGATTTGAAAGTGGGAGGGGGAGGGGGAGATCCGAAATGATAGGAGAAGACAGGAGGGGAAGGGATGGAGCCAAGAGCTGGACAGGTGATTGGCAAAAGGGATATGAGAAGATCATGGGACAGGAGGCCTAGGGAGAAAGAAAAGGTGGAGGGGGTGATAAAAGCCCAGAGGATGGGCAAGGGGTATAGTGAGAGGGATAGAGAAGTTGAGTTGTAGAGTTCTTGAAAGTGAGTCCGTAGATTGTGGGCAGCACACATACAAAATGATAGAGGAACTCGGCAGGTCAGGCAGCATTTATGGGAAAAAGTACAGGACATTTCAGGCTGAGACCCTTTAGCAGTACTGGAGAAAAAAGCTGAAGGGTAGGAGTAGGAGTAAAAAGTGGGGGGAGGAGAGAGAGAAACACAAGATGATAGGTGAAGCATGGAGGGGGAAGGATGAAGTAAAAAACTGGGAAGTTAATTGGTAAAAGAGACAGAGGGCCATGGAAGAAAGAAAAGGAGAAGGAGCACCAGAGGGAGGCGATGGGTGGGCAAGGAGATAAGGTGAGAGAGGGAAAAGGGGATGGGGAATGGTGAAGGTGGAGAGTTGGTGGGCATTATAAGGTGCTGTTCCTCCAACCTATGTGTGGCCTCATCACGACAGTGGAGGAGGCCATGGATGGACATATCGGAATGAGAATGGGAAGTGGAATTAAAATGGGGGGACACTGGGAGATCCTGCATTTTCTGGCAGATGGAGCACTTACGTCTCCTCCCTCACTACCATTCAGGGCTGAAAACAGTCCTTCCAGGTGAGGTGACACTTCACCTGTGAGTCTCTTGAGATCATATACTGTGTTCGGCGTTCCTGTGCTGTGGCCTCCTGTACATCGGTGAAACCCGACGTAGATCTGGAGACCGCTTCGCCGAGCACCTACACTCCATAGTGAGGGAGGAGGTGTACGGGCAGGCGTAGCATTTGTTCCGCTTGCAGGGATAAGTGGATAAGCGTCTTCACCTACCAGCCCACCAGCCTCCATGTTCAGCACATAATTCTCCAAAACTTCTGCCACCTCTCGTCACCAAGCACATCTTTCCCTCCCTCCCACTTTCTGCTTTCCATAGGGATCGCTCCTTACGTGACTTCCTTGTCCATTCGTCCCTCCCCACTGATCTCCCTCCTGGCACTTATCCTTGCAAGTGGAACAAGTCCTACATCTGTCCCTACACATCCTCTCTCACTACCATTCGGGGCATTAAACAGTCCTTCCAGATGAGGCAACACTTCACCTGTGAGTCTGTTGGGGTCACTTACTGTGTTTGGTGGCCCAGGTGTGGCCTCCTGTATATCGGTGAGGCCCGACGTTGATAGGGTGACCACTTCACCAAGCACCTATGCTCCGTCCGCCAGAACAAGCATGATCCCCCAGTGGTCACCCATTTTAATTCCACTTCCCATTCCCATTCCGATATGTCCATCCATGGCCTCCTCCACTGTCATGATGAGGCCACTTTTAGGTTGGAGGAACAACACCTTCTATTTCTAAGGCCCCTGCAGCTCTGTCCTGATGGCAGCAGTGAGAAGAGAGCATGGCCTGGATGGTGGGGGTCCTTGATGATGGATGCTGCTTTCTTGTGGCAGCGCTCTTTGTAGATGTATTCAGTGGTGACGAGGGCTTTACCTGTGATGGGCTGTGGTGTGCCCATCACGTTTTGTTCTTAAAGGTGAAGGATAAATGGCTAATAAGATGGTGAGCAGTATTACTGGGAAACCTAAAGGGAGCTTTCCTTAGAGCTACTAGGATGTTTCAATCCCTATGGTAAGTTGGCACTCTTGATGCTGGCAGTGGGCTTGGAGTGGTGACAAGGAGGGAGGGTGGGTACATCATCTGGGTCATCAGGTGGGCACCCTCCTTCTTTGACATTCCATTGATAAGCCCACAACGTCTTCAGAGGGCTCAACGGTGCTACCAGGCGTCCCAGATACACCCCCTCAGTTCCATACCCTCCTGTCTTCATCTTGCAGCCCAGTTGTTGTCTTTCCTTTTAATCCAAATCCAATTGCTGCTTTCTTCTGCTGCGTTTGACAAGGACTTGATTGCTTGTTGGAGGGAGTGACCCCTCATCCATGGTCGACCTGACCAGTGGATAGAATCTGGAATAGATTTCTTGAAAGGCTGATGGATGCAGGTATATTTAAGAAGCACTGGGATCACCGAGGTACAGAAGGCAACAGAACATATGCAACTAAATGGGGCTAGTTCATATATGTGCCTGTGAATAAAGGCTCTTGGAGAAAGTTTGGAGTTACCAGGCTTGTTGTGTGTGATTCAAACTTCAGTATTTAGTTATGCAAAGTGTAAAGTGTACCCAACAACCATTTGGCTCCTGAACCAGTGTGGATAACTTTATTTGCCTGACCAATGAAGAGACTTCACAACCTATGGTGTCACTTTCAAGGACTCTACAACTCATGTTCTCAGTATCATTTATTTACTTTTTATTATTTGTTCCACTTGTCTTCTTTCGCACATGGGCTGTTTTTCAGTCTTTGTTATGTACAGTGTTTCATATATTTTATTGTATTTCTTTATTTTCCTGTAGCACCTGGAAGAAAATCAATTTCAATGTGGTTTATGGTGACATATACCTACTTTGGAAATAAAATTACTTTGAACTTTGAGAACTGTATGAACAACAGAGAATTGTTGGTTATTGAAATATATACAGTTCCTAAAACTGAATTTTAGCTGTTATATAAAGTAGTGAGGAAATGAAAGGAAGATATAAAACACTTAATAAATGCTGCAAACATTTTGAAATATTCAAAAACATTTCATGACACATTATTCTTGGAATTAATAAAAAAACACATGGAAGCTTACTAGTGAATCTGCTTCCATTCTGTGAACAAGAAACATAAAGTTTATTGTGCACTTACCATTGTTGCGGGCTAAACTGACAGGTTTAGTACATGCACCAGATTGTACCATATCATCGGTAAAAAACATAAAACATTTTAAATGCTTTAATTTACAGGATATGGGTGCTAGTGGCATTTACTGCTCATCATTATTTGTTCTTGAGAGGTTAGCATTGCTTCTAGACAGGGTTCTTCCTCTTTACTGCCTTGTCCAGGAGCCAGCAGCTGTGACGGTATGGTGCTATTTTTCTCCAAGTACTGTATAAATGATGTTTTGATAAAGCACACTGGAGTCATTGTGGCGAGTAGGGGCAGGATGATAATCAAGAGGTTAGTTCAGCAGCTGATATGACTATAAGGATCTTAACTGTTGTTGGAACTAGATTCTTCCATGCAATAGGACAGCATTCCATCACACTTGTGTAAATGATGGGAAGGCAGTTGGTGTCAGCAGATGAATCTCTCACCACTGGATACTCAGCCTTTAACCTGCTATTGTGGTCACAGAATTTAGTTGGCTAGTGCTTTTCAGGGTTTGACATTTGTTGCTCCTTGGATATTAATGCCTATAGATTAGGCAATGGCAATTTCAAATGTCATTGGGTAGACAAAGGTAAAGATAAAGATTAGCTTTATTTCTCACGTGTGCTTTGAAACGTCGAAAGATCCTGTGAGATGAGTTGCCAACAATCAACGCAGTCCGAGCTGTTTGGGATGCAGCCTGCAGGTGTTCTCCTGTGCTTCCAGCACCAACGTAACATGCCCAGAGCTTACTAACTCAAACTCGTATGTCTTTGGAATGTGTAAAGTGTTGTGTATCTAATATTTCAGTAATATTTGAATAATGTTGTAATTATATTGTTTGGTTAACCATTCTTTGTTTGGTTAAATAATTCATGATGAGTTAAATATAAAAGTATGTGAATGATAAATGTCATTACGCTGCCACATCATGTGTAGGTGCCTCATTAATGAAAAAACAAAACAAAGACACGCATCTCCCGTCTCCATGTTTCTCTTTCAAGTAGTTTTATGTTACGGAACATAAGAGGAGGAAACTGGAGCACCCAGAGGTAATCCTCATGGTCACAGGGAGAATGTGCAGATCTGCTTACAGACAGTGGTGGGCGTTGAAGCCTGATCTTACACTAACTGCTACACTACCGTGCTGCACCACACGTGACTAACCCTTTTTGAGGATTCTCTTTGCCTGGTAACTGTGTGGTACAAATGTTATTTTGCCCTTATTAACCCATGACTGCAAGCTGAAAGGAGGCATCGACTGCTTTATTTCTGGAGAGCAATGGTTGGAATTAAGCTTTGTGTAATCATCAGACAACATCCCCAGCATTAACGTTATTAGTCATAGAGTCATAGAACACCACAGAACAGAAACAGGCCCATTGTGTCCATGTTGAACTATTACTCTGCCTAGTCCCATTGACATGCACCCAGACCATAGCCCTCCATGCCCCCCCATCAATGTACATATCCAAATTTCTCTTAAATGTTGTAATTGAACCCTCATCCACTCATTCCACACTCTCACCACCCTCTGCGAGAAGAAGATCCCCCTGATGTTGCCCCTAAATATTTCACCTTTCACCCTTAGTCATGACCTCTAGTTCTAGTCTCACCCTGCCTCAGTGGAAAAAGCCTGCTCCTGTTGTAGAAACACACATCAAAGTTGCTGGTGAATGCAGCAGGCCAGGCAGCATCTCTAGGAAGAGGTACAGTCGACATTTTGGGCCGAGACCCTTCCTAAAGATGCTGCCTGGCCTGCTGAGTTCACCAGCAACTTTGATGTGTGTTGCTTGAATTTCCAGCATCTGCAGAATTCCTCGTGTTTCCTGTTGTAGAAGGAAGGTTTTCAATATGGTTGCTGAAGATGGTTGGCTTGGGGACACTGTCCTGGGGAACTCCTGCAGTGATGTTCTGGGACTGGATGGTTGATCTGGGAGTCACAACTTCCTTTCTTTGTACAAGTTACTACTGAAGTATTTTTACTTTGATTGGTGTTGGCATTAGCAGGACAAGCTTGGTGCCACATTCATTCAAGCGCTGACTTGAAGTGAAGACTAAAGATATTGGATTTCAGGGCTACGATGAAGATTGGAGCTGAATGTGCCTGGCAAAACTCAAGCTGAATATTTGCGAGCAGGGTACTGAGGTGAAATGCCTCGTAAAATTGTCGAGCATATCTTCCTGGGAAAATTTCAATGCTGTTGGGTAGATTCAGATTTATTTATCACATGTACATCAAAGCATACAGTGGCATGTGTCACTTGCATTAACAACCAACACACTCAAGGAGGCGATGGGGGCAGCCCACAGGTATTGCCACACACTGTGGCAGCAACAGAATACTCAGCAGCACAACACACTACGATAATATTACATGTTAAAAGTTGCCAGAAGTTCTGCTGGCTCTTCAGTTCTACAGATGTGTTGTTTTCTCCTTAAACCTTTTGTGTATATAAAGCACTCAGGCAATTTATTCAGGAGGAAGACAAGTTAAATCCTCCTGAGTAAATTGTCTGAGTGCTTTATACACACAAAAGTTAAATCCTCTCCTTGTCATCTCCGGATGAGTACTTTTACAAGTATCGCAGTCTTGTTTTTACTCCTCACGTACTAGGCCCACCAGAATCGAGGAAGAGGAAATTCTTGGAGCATCCCTTGCTCATTTGTGTTTATTTGCCCATAACCATTAATAGGTGAAGCTGATCTTGTCAGTACCTCCAGCTGAACGCTGTCTTTTTATGTGTTTCCCCCTAGCTGTGGTTTTGTATTGCCGTGTGCTCCTGTTCCCACTTCTACTCTACTCCGGCCCCTGTATTACTGAGTACTCCATTTCTCATCTATTTCTCATTATTACTGTGTCTCATTGTGTCTACCTATCATCTGCCTCTCTGTTCATTGCTCCATGTGTTTCAGTCCTGTGTTTTCACCTATTTGTTGTCACATTATGCCAGTGAGTATTCCTGAACCTTTCCAGCATTTGTATCTGTACTCTGTCTGTCTGAAATTCGACTCTGCCTGTTTCCCGATTCTGGATTTTGGATTTTTCTGGATGCTTTGATCTCTGCCTGAACTTTGTTTGCACCTTGCGATTTGTTACTCAATTAATATCGTTGTGTGCACAGTACTGGCTCTGCGATTGGACCCCTGCTCCAGTGTCCTGACAGATCCAACTAGCACACATACACTCAGTACCCACTTTATTAGTTACAGGAGTGGCACCCGGTGTGGTCTTTTACTGTTGTAGCCCATTCAATGTGTTGTGCATTCACAAATGCTCTTCTGTACACCACTGCTGTAACCTGAAGTTATTGGAGTTACTGTTGCCTTCCTTTCAGCTTGAATCAGTCTGATCATTCTCATTTGACCTCTCATTAACAAGGCATTTTGTCCCACCGAACTGCCACTCACCAGATTTTTTTTTGTTCGTCGCACCTTTCTCTATAAACTCTGGACACTGTTGTGCGTGAAAATCCCTGGAGATCAGTAGCTTCTGAGATACTCAAGTCACCTCATCTGGCACCAACAAACATTGCACGTTTAAGATCACTTAGATCACGTTCCTTCCCCATTCTGATGTTTGGTCCGAACAACAACTGAACCCCTTGACCCTGTCTGTATACTTTTATGCATTAAGTTGCTGCCATGATTTGATATTTGCATTAATGAGCAGGCGTATAGGTATACCTAATAGTGTTGTCACTGAACGCATTGTCCTGTGTTACAGTATCAGTACGCCGGCACCTCATTTGCTGGTATGTCTTGAGTTTCTCTCGGCACGCCTTTATGCAATCCTCTTTGAATTGGTATTGTAATGTTTAATTGTGAAATCAGTCTGAACAAAAGCTTACGATTCATTTAACTCTTGCCCATAGACTAAGCATAGTGCTTTCTCATGTACCTCAATGACAAGTCACTTGTTTGATAACACAGAAATATCTTGAGAATGTTTGCTATGTCTAAGGTCATGTGAAGATCCAAGTCATGGGCCCCATTTTTGTGCTGGCAATAATGACATGTAAAGATGCACGGTTATGCCCAGCAGCCACCCTTGCAGCATACTGAGAATTCTCGATTTATGGAGTTTGCTTTCACTGCAGACCCTGACTCTTCATCCAGAAAAGAAAGCCTGTATCTTTCTAATTAATTATTCAATTCAATTTTATTCAATTAATATGAGACAATGATCTGGGAACAGCAATTGAGCACTATTTCTCTTACTCTTTAATTACATTTCTGATTTTGAAATAGTGTTCTATATGATTTAGAATATTTACAATAATAAGCTTGCAAACTAAAATCTTTTCTTTACTGGAAACATAAAAGGCTACAGTTGCTGAAAACCAAACTTCTGGAGGAACTTAGTGACCAGAACGCATCTGTAGATGGGAATGGACAGCCGATTTTTCAGTTCAAGACCCTTCATCTGCATTTGGACTATTTTAAAATTATTTTCATTTGCGGTAGTAATTTCAGTATTTGTCAGGGACATTGCTAATTGCCCTTGAGAAAGTTGTCCTTCTGTTGAAAGTACTTCTATTGCACTGTGTTGAAGAGCTTACCAGAGTTTTGACGCAGTGACCAGAAAAGACAGATTCATTTCTCCATTGGTAAGAAGGAGCAAATTTTCTCTCTGCTATCATCAACAAGTTTGACATTGTAGTGTCTCCAGTGTTGTAAAATGGCACAAGACCCGTGGGGTCCATAAGGTTGCTATCAGCTAAAATTTGTAAAAAAAAAAGCCAGGAAAAGAATAATAGGGCAGGTGGTCAAAACTCATTTATGATTTTTCTGATCTTAATCTCACCAAATGTCATGAAATATGAAGATAATCTGAATGGTCTGATGATTCATGCTAAAACCTCAAATAACCGAGGAAAATTCAAAGGATTAGTGATTTTGTATGCTTTGGAGGACATTAAAACCCAATCTTAATAGACTGGAATCAATCTGGACAACCATGTCTTGTTTACATGACCTTGTCAAACTTTTGAAAAGGTTCCAGTCAACAAGATGTGGCTTTCAGTTTCAAATGATCTCTTCAGCAACCATGCTTAACTTTTTATAGATTTCATTATTTTTAATTTTACTAAATATCAAGAAAGGTAAACATCTAAACAAAAACTCTTAGGAAACAACATTGTGACAGGAAATTAATATAAACATTGAGGGCTTTACTCCCAGACTGGAATACAAGAGAATGCTCAATTTAGAAGTAATAATTATTACTTAATAAGTGGTATCTGCAGGAAATTGCATTCTCAGCTGGAATTCATTATCCTCACAGATACTGAGACCAATTACATATTTCCAATGATAATTACATATTATATTTAGAGTACTGGGCAGAAGTCTGAGGCACACATATTTGCACAGTGCTGTACTTGTCACGGTGGAGTGGAGAATGGTGTTGTAGATCTGGCAGGAGCAAAGGAAGTTGGGAAAGGTGAGGGAGGAGTGTCATTGGAGGGGTGTAGCAGAGATGGAGTGTCAGAGGCAGGGGTGGCACAGGTCCACTATAAACCATTGAAAAGATCTATTCTTTCTCAATGATCAATGAAGGAATTAATTTTCTCAATGATTATTTAAAGTATTCAAAGTACACCCAGAGGCCACTTTGATAGTACCTCCTGTACCAAAAACTACGGCCACTGAGTTTATGATCATGGTCTTCTGTTGCTGTAGCCCATCCACTTCAAGGTCTGATGTTTTGTGCGTTCAGAGATGCTCTTCTGCCCACCACTGCTGCTTGAAACATTCTGGCCATTCTTCTCTAACCTCTCTCATTAACAAGCCATTTTATCCCACACAACTGCCACACACTGGATTTGTAAACTCTAGAGACCGTTGTGCGGGAAAATCCCAGGAGATCAGCATTTTCCAAGATACTCAAACTACCCAATCTGGCACCAATAATCATTCCACAATCAAAGTCACTTAGATCACATTTCTTCCCCATTCTGATGTTTGGTCTGAACAACAGCTATACCTCTTGACCGTGACTGCATGCTTTTATGCATTGAGTTGCTGCCACATGATTGGCTGATTAGATATTTTCATTAATGGGCACAGGTGTACCTAATAAAGTGGTCACTGAGTGTATATTTGCTGCAAATGATCTCACAATCATTGTTACCTTTGTCTACTGACTATGTCAGTCTTCCATTTCACCATTCTGTCATTTTGTTTCTCCCTGATCTCTCCATGACCTTGTACACCCCCATTTTCATGATCCCTCCACTAACATAGCCTTTCCTGTCCAACCAATTGCCTCCCTCCTACCAATCTCTCCAGCTTTCCCGTCTGTTTTTTTCTCTATGCACTTTTGTATTTCCTTTCCAATTACTTTGCAGGCCCTAGTCCTCAACTTCTCTCTATTATCCCCTGGTACCTCCACACACCTCACTGTATTATTATTATTAATCTTTCCCAGTCTCTCCATTTGCTTCTCCTTCTCCCATCTCTGCCCTCAACTTTTATAGAACATACAACACCACACAGTAGAGCACAGCACGCACCCTTCGACCCACAATATTGTGCCTACCCTTTAACCTACTCTAAGATCAATCTAATCTGTCCCTCCTACATAGCCCTCCATTTTTCTGTCACTCATGTGTCTATTAGTAGTCTCTGCCACTCTATGTAAAAACCTATCTCTGACACCCCCCCCTTTACTGTTCTCCTCCAACTATTTATGTTCCCCACATCGCTCCCCCCCAAAAAAAATCTGGCCTAAGATAATAGATACAACATAAATAAACGATGACACAGATCCAAAGCAGGAGAGGAAAATAGTGTAGTGGGGGAAAGCACTTAGACCGGTCAGGAGGGGTGGTTATGGGGATTTCATGAACAAGATTTAGATCAAGGTGCCGAGTGCAATTATGACTCTTTACAGCAAGTGGGGATTTAGCCTTAAAAATAAGAACTAGCAGACACAAAGAAACTGTGATCAATGGAGACTGACCACAGTTGGCAGTAGTCATGGGGACTGTTGGCAGATTGTTCCCAGAACCAGTTGTGAGTTTGTGCAGGATTCAGCTGGAAACATGGAGTTGTTGGAGTGTGGTTGCTATTATTAATGAGAAGGTGCCCCTTCCATTGAGAAAGGGAGTGTATCATGGTATCAGCTCTTACTTCCCCTGATTCTTGGCTTCCTTGACAATCTCTTCCTGTTTCCTTGGTCCTTGTATTGCCCCATAATCTCTCTGCTTCCCATCGACTCCACAAGCCCAAATTCCCTGATACCCTACTCCATCACTAGTCTATCGAATAAGACCATAAGACTGTAAAATATAGGAGCAGAATTGGGTCAAAAGGCTATCCATTCTTCATGGCTGATTTATATATAATACTTCTCAACCCCATTCTCTACATAACCTTTGACATGCTTACTAATCAAGAAACTATCAATCTTTGGTTTAAATGCACCCAATGACTTGGCCTCCACTGTCGCCTGTGGCAACCAGTTCTATTGATTCACCACCTCTTGCCTCCACAACTTCTTCAGCTACCTCTGTTAGAGCCTTGGGGCGTAGACCATCTTGTCCAGGTGACTTATTTACCTTCAGATCTTTCATCTTCCCAATCACCCTCTCCTTAATAATAGCAACACACTCACTTCTGCCCCCAACACTCTGTAATTGCTGGCATACTATAGGTGTCTTTCACAATGAAAACTGATGCAAAATGCTTACTGAGATCACCTGCCATTTCTTTGCTCCCCCAGTACAATTTCTCCAGCATCATTTTCCAGTGCTCTGATATCCGCTCCTGCATCTCTTTTACTCTTCATATATCTCAACTCGGTGTTACCAAGCAATTCCTGGCTTTCCTGCATCCCCCCCACCCCCAGGTCAGTTCAAGCCTGTCAGTGAGGGTTGGCTGCCAGGTAGGGAACACAAATGCTGTAGAAGATTTTGACTATGAAGTATTCCGTAAATTGTACCACACTCCACCTCGACGATCAAAGATTCAAAGCACATTTATTATCAAATATTATATAAATTACACACTTTGAAATTTGTCCACTTATAGGCAGTCACAAGGCAAGAAACTCGAATAACCCAGTTTTAAAAAAAAACCAAAAACAATACCTACTCCTGTTCTGTAACTCTCAGAATCACTCTGTATCGATGCAGTCTAACTGCGTCTTCTGCTTTCACTTAGTTGGGAAGCAGGACATGGAGTTGTATTTGCACACCTGAATCACAACTTATTAGAAACTTATTTCTAGTAATTACCCCTCCCTCACCATTCACCATTCCTGTTTCCCCCTCACACCTTCTCGTCTTACCTGCCCTTCACCTCTCTCTGGTTCTCCTCTTCCCTTTCTTTCATGGTCTTCTGTTCTCCCCTTCTCCAGCCCTTTATCTCTTTCACCAATCAGCTTTCCAGCACCTTGAATTAGTTGGTTTCACCTTTCATCTGTCACTTTCCACTTCTTCCTCCCCTTCCCCAACATTCTTAGTCTGACTCCTTCCCCCTCTTCCTTTTCCATCTAAATAAAGTGCCTCTGTTTACTCTTTTCCATAGATATTGCTTGGCCTGTTGAGTTCCTCCAGCATTTTGTGTGTGTTGCTTTAGATTTCCAGCATCTGCAGATTTTATTGTGAACATGTTCGAAAGTTTGCTTTTAAGCTAGCAGTAGATGAAACAGAATAGCTTTAGAATAATATACGGAAATTGAATTTCATTCTTTTCACAGTTGCATGCTTCATTCATGCTGGATAAATGGTTTACTCATTATTTTGATTTTTAAAATGAATGAGCACAGATGTTGCCAGTTTAAAATATAGACTCACTGTGGGTAGTGACAAATGCTGTGGCAAAGGCTCCAAATGCTTGCTACTGTCACAAAAGTCCCATGCTATCCATTTTATGCTGTTCTCTTATTTTACATTACAACTGCTGACTCATTTTGAAACAACAATAACAATTATTAATTAGCGAGGAAATTCCCCATTGTTAAACCCTCAATGGTCCACTGAAGGTAAAATACTTCATTTTGATCCTATTCCCAAATAAGGCACTTGTGGCAGAAAGCAATTTCCTGGGCTAGTTCTAGCATCCTGTTTTAAAACCAAGTTCCTTGATAAAAGCCGGCCACATATACATGATGTATATCATGTTTGTCATCACATGTCAATCATCCACCCCAACATACAGTGTGAAAGGTTCAGCCAGTTTGAAGTTGGGCCATTTGGGTCCAAATTTGGTTTAGTCTTCCAAAAAAAATGATTCTACCATCTGTTACTGTTAACGTTAAATTGTGGATGAACTTAAACACTTTACTGTAGAAAATTGCTAACTTTAAATTGTGGATGAAAACTGATGTAAATTGCAGTAACAATTGACAATTTGTTAGCATATTTGTTACCTTAATTGGCTAGAACTCAAAGGAAAGGTCTAGTGATCCAAAGATGCAAGGTTAAATCCCACTGTTTCAACTGAAGAGTTTTATTTCAAGACGTTAGGTTAGTCTAAGGTCTTAAAAGAATTCTGTCAGTCGTGGTGACCATGGAAATAATAGACTATAATTAAAAACAAATCTGTTATTCCATAGAAAACAAAGCATCGTTGATGATCAGAAATTCTTAGAAATGCATGAAACATAATTTAATAGTTAAAAAAGTAAAAAGAAAATGCACTGAAAATTGCAATAAACCTACATAAATTAGCTGAAAACATTGATACTAAAATTTTACCCTTTTATTGGAGCAAATGTTTGGGGCCACATTAAACATGCAGGGCATGACCAATGTAAAACTTAGTGACAGGATTCCAATTTATTGAACCCTCAGCTCAGAATATGGGTGAGACTAGGACGAGAGGTCACAGGTTGAGAGGGAAAGGTGAAACGTTTAAAGGGAAACTGAGGGTGAACATCTTCACTCAGAGAGTGGTGCTGGTGTGGAATGAATTGCCAGTGGATGTGGGTTCAATTGTAACGGTTAAGAGAAA
The DNA here is from genome assembly GCF_963921235.1 of Mobula hypostoma. NCBI lineage: Eukaryota > Metazoa > Chordata > Chondrichthyes > Myliobatiformes > Myliobatidae > Mobula > Mobula hypostoma. Next base: position 45,595,677 of record NC_086118.1, on the reverse strand, counting down.
CTTGGATAGATAGATGGATGGAAAGGGTTTGGAGGGATATGCAGGTAGATGGAGTGAGGTGGATGACTGGATTGGCATGGATGAACAAAAGGCTTGTTTCTGTGCTGTAGTAATCTGTGACTCCATAATATCTCTGGACTCAAAGGAATGAATACATGAGTAGATCAAGAGTTCAGATGTGCCAAGATACACTCATCATAGTTGGCCAGCAGTTCCCTACAGAACTTCTAGCAAGCTCTCAGCTCATCCCATCCCAGATGGAGTTTGTTTTAATGCCTGAAGGGAAGAAACTGGAACGTCAGCAAAATCTCAGATTCAGGTAAAGCTGACCATGTGATCATCAGGCCATTTGATAAAAACAGAGAAGTCTGTAAAAATGTCAGCATGAAGATTTCGAAAGAGGACTTAATCTGTAGCCTGTAGCAGTTACTGCAGGTAGGGCAGTTAATTTTACCTGCAGTAACAGGTTTAGGCAGATGGTTCCATTGAAGAAATAGTTTGTAGTCCACCCAGCATGTGCGAACACAGAGGAGTGGGGTGGGGGAGGTGGAGGGGATATCTATCTGACCCGCTCGACGTATGACTTCCCAAAGAGTTATGATAGTCGCAATGTCGTCATAAAGTAAAGCTTCCACATCTGGAGCTCTGCCCTAGAACTTTTAGAAATTTCACAGTCAAAAATTATTGAGTCACTTAAAACCCTTTAGAAAAAGACTTTGTTTGACATGGCATTGCATTCAATATGTGGTTCGCTTAATTGGAGCAGAGACCAGCTGCTCGAAAGCAATGTCCCTTCTAATTTTGTTTTACCGTTGTATGGTCCAGCCATTGCTCTGAGCAGGGAATCTTTACATGGCCTGAAAACTGCGTGGGACTTCAAATTTTGTTCTGGTAATATGCGTACTATGAATATTTATAGTTTTGATTTTATTTATTAATTGAATGGGAAATGAAATACAGTATAACAAAGACAATCTTCCATATTTCATAAACTTTTTTCTAGCTGCATCCAATTCCAGCTGTGCGGCAACAAAGGCTTTGTGTGCGGGAGCATTTTAGTCACTGCTGGAAAGTTTGAAATTTCCCACTTAACAAGTAACTCCTTTGTGAAGTTAGAACTAGAATTAAAGCGTTTTCCCACCTGTAACCCTGTTCAAGTGAAAGGTCTCACCATCTTGAAATTATTAAAACTGTGTTTAACCACCTGAAGTATAATTCAGAATTGTGATGTTAAAAATCAAACAACTGCCAGATAAGACAGGAAAAGGGGTGAAGCCTGTTTGCTCAGATCACGATGGGAAGTATTGGGGGTAGAGAGAATATGAAACTTAGATCAGAAGAGTGGTGGGAGTGGGAGTGTACAGATGCAATTAATGCTCCTTATAGCAAGCAGGTTCGATCTTAAAAGGTCTGTCAGACATGAGAAGGACCTGGCAGCGGAAAGATGACCTGCTGAAGCGTCAGTAGATTGTTGGCTGAGAGTTCAGCTCGTAGCATAGGGTGGAGAGAAAGAGGGTGTATTTTGTTGCCATTGGTTACATTAAAGTCATTTTACTCTCTCAGCCTGAGGTGAAGTTATTCCCCCAAGGACAAATATGTCATCAGAGGATAAAAAGAATTAATTTTATGTCTTTTCCTGAGATTTTCTAATCAGGCCTTAGAACATGAAAGAATAGAATAGTACAAAACAGGAACAGACCCTTTGATCATGAGCTCTGCGCCGAAAACAGTGCTGAATCAAACTAGATCGCTTCTGCCTTTACATGATGCATATCCCTCCATCCCTGCTAATTGATATGTCTATCTAAAAGCCTCTTAAATTCAACTATTGCATCCACCTCCACTACCATCCCTGGTAGCCCATTCAGGCGCCTACCACTCTCTGGAAGTAAACTGCTCCGCACGTCTTCCTTGAACTATCCCCCCCTCATCTCAAATGTCTGTTTTCTAGTGGCTGATATTTCTACCTGGGAAAAATATTCTGATCGTCTTCCCTATCTAAGCTCATCGTAATTTTATAACATTATGTCTGGACTCCTCTCAGCCTCTGAATTAAATTAAAATTGAAATAAAAAGGAGACTCAAGAGAATGCAGATGCTGGAACATGCAGCAAATGTTGTAGGATAGGAGGTCAACAGGCCAGACAACACTGTGAAGGAAGAAAGATGACTGAGATTCCAGGCCGAGATCCTGCATCAGGTCATTAGGACTCTGCGATGAATCCTGATGAAGGGTCTCAACTTAATGTCTGCTGTACTTTTGGCTCCACAGATGCTGTCCGACCTGCTGAGCTCCCCCAGTATTTTGTTTTTGCACAGAACAAAAGGAGATGTACTTAAACTGAGAGGTGGAAAAGATTTTCAACAGAGACTGGTAGATGCCTGGAACAGATGTAAATACAGGGTTTAAAACACCATGGATAGGATGGAAATGGGAAGATGTGATCATGAGCAAGTAAAATAATTTTAATGTATTTCAGCATTGTTTGGTGCAGTCATTGTGAGCCGAAAGACCTATTGCTCTTCTGTTCTTTGTTTTTGATTTGTTGCTAAGGCAAAACATTGAACTATATAAACAATTGGTCAAAATCTCTTTGAATGGCACAACAAGAACAACAGATTTAATTGCTCAGTCCTGTCCTTGCCATACGACCAAACTCAATCTTTGCGCAAAATGTCTGCCTTGTCTAATGATAAGACTGTCATTCATTGTAACTCATTCCAGAAAATGTCTGCTCTGCCCATTAACAAGATGACTGCCAGGCCTGCTGACAGAAATATTAGATATTGCACAAAATATGTACTTTGAGCCACTTCTGAGAGATGCAATACATCATATTATCATGTATTGTCTTTCATGTTGTTATTCTAAAAAAAACTGTTATATTACACTTGGAATATTGTGTTCAGTTCTGGTTGCCTCATTACAGGAAGGATATGGAAGCTTTAGAGAGGGTGCAGAGGAGGTTTACCATGATGAAACCTGGATTAGGGAACATGTCTTATGAGGAAAGGTTGAGAGAACTAGGCTTTTTCTCTTTGGAGTGAAGAGGTGTATAAGATGAAGCATAGATCTAGAGGACAATGAGCATCTTTTACCAGGGCAGCAAAGGCTAATAGTAGAGGACATCTTTTTCAGGTAAATGGAGGAAGATCTAAACTATGTGATATAGGAGAAGAATTAGGCTATTTGGCCCATTAGGTCTTCTCCACAAGCTGACATTGGGGGAGAGATATTTATTTATTTATTTATTGAGATACAGCATGGAACAGGTCCTCCCATCCCTCCAAACCACACCGTCCAGCAATCCCCCAATGTTTAATCCTAGCCTAATCATGGGACAATTTACAAAGGCCAATTAACCTACGAACCAGTATGTCTTTAAACTGTGGGAGGAAACCGGAGCACCTGGAGGAAACCCACGAGGTCACGGGGAGAATGTACAAACTTATAGAAAGCAGCGGGAATTGAACTCCGGTTGTCTGTTTTGTAAAGCTACTATGCTGCCTGGGGAGATGTCAGAGGTAGTTTTTTTTTGGCACAGAGTGGTAGGTGCCTGGCATCCATTGCTGAAGGTGGTGGTAGAGGCTGATATATCAGGGACAGTTAAGAAACTCTTGGATAGGCACTTGGATGAAAGAAAAAAAAAGGAGGCTTATGGATTGTGTAGGAGGGAACAGTTCAAGTGACCTTGGAACTGATTAAAAGGTAGGCACAACATTGGGGGCTGAAGGGCCTGTACTGTGAATTCAGTGTTCTACGTTTCTGTGTTTTTGTGTTTTCTTTCTTTATTTAAAAAAAACAGCATGGAGTAGGCCCATCTGGCCCTTTGAGCCTTGCTGCCCAGTAATCCCCTAATTCAATCCTGGCCTAATCACTGACAATTTACAACAACCAATTAAGTTACAAAGGACAATTAACCTACCAACCAGAATGTCTTTAGACTGTGGGAGGAAACCGGATCACCCGGAGGAAACCCATGAGGTCATAGGGAGAATGTACAAACTTATAAAAAGCAACGGGAATGTGGGAGGAAACTGGAGCACGTGGTGGAAACCCACGTGGTCACGGGGAGGATGTACAAACTCCTTAGAGGGAATGAACCTGGGTTGCCTGTACTGTAAAGTGTTTTGCTAACCACTATGCAACCGTGCCACTTGGGGCACATTTTGGCTCTTTGTGCTTAAGGTTGGTGAACAGAGGCAATTTTAATGTTTGACCTGTCACTGGTCATGCATTAAAATAGCATCTGTCTCAAGTAGATAACCTCCGGTTCCGTCCAGCCATTCAATCTTTCATCCTGTGAAGTGCAATATTGAGATGTCTATTAGCACCTATTCTTTCTGTTTTATCCCCACCCACCTTAGTTATTTTATTTTTAAAAGAGAAGTCTGCACAAGGCTTAATGAACATCTTGTCTTGGAGTAACTACCTCCCCTTCCGTCCAAGAATGTGTCACCAAAAGACATCTGGAACCTATATAGCTATTGTGCATGGATTACTTTCACAGCTCAGGCCTTGTAGACATTTTTAAGGTAAGTTAGTGCTGCGTATTTTCCCTCTTTCTGGCCACACGCACTTTGCTGGACAGTGATCAGAGTGAGAATGCTTGCCAATTTGTTCTTTCCTAACCCAAATATTTTGAGGCCAATTCAAATGCCTCTGTCACCATCTGGATCATCAACTAACAGCATAGAATGTAGATCGGTCCTTCTTAAACTGAATGGTTCATTACTTACTGGATAAACTCACTGAAGTTGTCAGGGCTGTATTGTTGAGCACGTTTTTACCCTTCCTGTTGTGGTCAATTTTTCTCTAACTAATAAAGTGTTAGAAGCAATTTCTCTCATGGGCATAGCATATATTTCTACTCATTCTTTCTTTCAGGCTCTTGGTTTCACTGGTAAGACAAATATTTATTGACTCATCTTTAAGTGAACTTTAGGAGGTAGTGGTGACATGCCTTCTGGGAATGCAGGCGAAAGTACTTTCATAATGGTGTGGAGTTCAGGGATTAAGAGCCAGTAACAATAAAGCATGTTATCAAGTTAGGGTGGTGTGTGACTGGAGGGGTGAATGCATTTTCACTTGCTCGTGTCCTTCTTGGTGGTAGAGACGATGGGTTTGAGTAATGGAATTGCTAAAATGTCGGCGCGATTTTTATTTAATTTTTTAAATTTAGATTTATAGAGCGGAATGGGCCCTTCTGGCTCAGACAGCCTCACCACTGAGCAACCCAGCTACTTCACACTAGCCTAATCACAGGGCAATTTATAACGACCAATTGAACTATCAACTGATACATCTTTAGACTGTGGGAGGAAACCGCAACATCAGGAGAAAACCCTCGCGGTCACAGGAAGAACATACAAACAAACATACAATCATACATACAAACTCCATACAGATGGCTTCAGAATTGAACTCTGAACTCTGATGTCCTGAGTTGTACTGGCATCGTGCTAACCACTACTCTACTTCTGTGCCCTTTTCTGAAGAGACTTTTAAAGAAATCGATTGCTTATTTCTTGTGTACTGTTTCGAAGTTGTCTGTTCAATTAGTTTATAACTCTGCATGAATTACTGGAAGATTCCGACAGCACAATGACAATTTCAATTTCTCTCTTCAGTCTTGCTGCATAATTGCCCTACTCAACTCTTAGACTCTTGTTCAAGAAAAAAATGAGTTACAAATTATCCTCACAGACAATAATTGCTGAAGCTGGAAATATTCTTTATTGAATTTGTTAATTTCCATTGTGTTGATTTCATGAGGCTGGAAGTAATCAAGTTTCAGGGAGCAGCTTGTCAGCAGAACAATGCAGATAAAAAATCTACCAGAGTGCCTATATGTGGACTTAACCAAGTTTACAGTCCAGAGATAGCCCACATAATTCAACAGTTCTGCTTACTTCTATAAATTTGCCGGTGACACAACTGTTGTTGGCAGTATCTCAGATAGTGATGGGGCGGTGTACAGGAGTGAGACAGACCAGCTAGTTGACTGCTGTCGCAACAACGTTGCGTTCAACGTCAGTAAAACCAAGGAATTGATTGTGGACTTCAGGAAGGGGGAGTCAAGGGTACACACACCAGTTCTCATTGAGGGATCAGCAGCGGAAAGGGTTTGTATTTTTAAGTTCCTGGGTGACAAAGAAGAAATGTCAGTTGCTATATTTCATTAGGAGTTTAAGGAGATTTTGTGTATCACCGAAGATTCTAGCAAATTTATACAGATGTAGCATGGAGAACATTCTAACTGGATGCATCACCAACTGGTAGGCAGGGGCCATGACATACTGCGTATTCAGAAATGCTCTTCTTCACACCACTGTTGTAATGTGTTGTTATTTGAGTTACTGTCACCTTCTTGTCAGCTTGAACCAGTCTGGCCATTCTCCTCTGACCTCTTCCTTTAACAAGGCATTTTTTCATAAAGAGTTGCCGTTGACTGGATGTTTTGTTGTTTTTTGTGCAATTCTCTGAAAATTCTAGAGACTATCATGCATGAAAATACCAGGAGGCCAGCAGATTCTGAGATATTCAAACCACTCCACGTTCAAAATCACTTAGATCACATTTTTTCTCTATTCTGATGTTTTGTCTGAACAACAACTGAACCTCATGACCATGTCTGCATGCTTTTATGCACTGAGTTGCTGCCACATGATTTATATTAATGAGCAGGTGTAGAGGTCCTTGAAAAAGTGTCCATTGAGTGTAATCTGCTTCTTTCCCTCCACCCTTTCTCTTACATGTGCTCCTTCCCACTCCTCTGATTCTCCTTCCTACCCCCTCCACTGGGGGGAGGTTTACAGCCCCCAGTTACCCACCAATGCTATTATGCTATTACCCAGTTACACAACAATGCTATTAATAAAAATGCTGGAGACGGGAGCTAAGTTTCATGGTCCTTTACTGGCAGAATCCGAACTCAGCACACACGTACAGATCAATACGTGTCTAATAACACATGCACCTATATGTTACTAAAACATAAAGTAGTCCCTTATTATAATGTAGGTTATACGGTACAGATTAGAACATTAATAATCCTCAACAGGAAACTGGAACTTCAGTAGATTGTACCTAATATGTGAGGAGACATTTTCAAATTGTGTGAATGCTATGTCCTCAGGAAGTCTTAAAGTAATTTACAATCAATGGCAAACTTAGTTTTTTATTTTGAGTAACACACACCCACAACATGCTGACAGGTGATCAGGTGATAGGTGAAGCCAAGTGATGGGGAAGGTGTGCAGGTGGTGGGAGGGATGAAGAGGGAGGCTGGGATGAGAGAAATGGTAGAGGAAAAGGGCTGAGGAAGAAGAATCTGATAGGAGAAGAGAGTGGACCATGGGGGAAAGGGAAGGAGGAGGGACATGAGAGGGAGGTGGTAGGCAGGTGAGAGGAAGAGAAGGAGTAAGAGGGGAGCTAGAATGGGGAATGGTGAAAGAGAGTAGGGGAAAATTTTTATTTTGTTGTATTAATCTGTTATAATTGAACAAGCAAAACAGGCAAGTTGTACACAGCAAGATCCTTGAATCGGCAATGTGTTAATGCCCAGATACAGTCATGTGGTCGTACAACATGGAAACAGGTCCTTTGCCCAAATGCTCCATGTAGACTAAGGTTCCTATCCAAACAAGTCCCACTTGACCAGATGACCTGACGTGTCCCTCAGTACTGATGGATCAATATTGATTGAATAATGAGAAGAAATTGCTGACACTTCCTCAAAGGGAGTGCAAGGGTGCTTTGGTATCCTGGTCATCTTTTCATGAAAGAGGTTCAGGGACACTTCAAAGTTACTGTAGGTTTGAAATATAAGTGCAAGGTGTTTGCTACTGTCAGTGATCAAAGTTGGGTGTCTTTTCTTAGACGGTAGTTCTGAGATTTCTGAATGTAATTTGGTGGGAGTGATTGGGTAGTGGGGGAAGGGGAGGGTAGAAGGTGAAACAAGGGGTGTAGCTGATATGACAGCTCCTGAATTGGGATGAGGATAGGCCAGGATTCCTTCCACTGACTACTAATATGTGTGTTGGGTCAGGGTTGCTGATGGTTCTTCCACAGCAGTCAATCCTATAGCACAGGTTCAAAAGTCTTAGTCACATATACAGTATATATCACTAGGGTTCTTAAGCCTTTTGCACAGTGCTGTAGTAATTTTATGTACTGCACTGTATTGCTGCCACAAAGAAAGTCATGACATGTGTGAATGATGATAAACTTGACTCTGATATGGGCCTCTATTGTGGACTGAGAGTGGGCAGGGGGCAGGGAGAGGGGAATCATGGTTGGGAAAAGGGGAAGGGAGCAGGAAGCACCAGAGGGACATCCTGTAATGATCAATAAACCAATTGTTTGGAATCAAATGACCTTGCCTGGTGTCTCAGGGCTGGCTCTTGTGGCACTCCCTCTCTGCCACCGGTCCCACACCTCTCCCACAGCGCTCCACTCCCATTATTCCCAATATCATTTGCCCCTGCCAGATTTACAAACTCATACTGCAATCCACTTTTCCAAGTACAGTACTGTGCAAAAGTCTTCGGCACTCTAGCTATATAGATGTGCCTAAGACTTTTGCACAGTTCTGTATGTCACCATTTCAGAATGAGAAACAGTTTAATATCACTGGCATACGTCCTGAAATTTGTTGTTTTTCAGTAGCAGTATACAGCAATATTTTACAAATACTATAAATTGCCGTAAGAAATACATACAAAATATTTTAAATTAAATAAGGCGTGTAAGTGAGAGCAAAAAATAGTGAGGTAGTATTCATGGGTTCATTGTTTGTTCAGAAATCTGATGGCAGAGTGGAAGAAGCTGTTTCTAAAACATTGCATGTGTGTCTTCAGGCTTCTGTAGCTCTCTCTGATGGCAGTAATAAGAAGATAGCATCTCCTAAATGAATCTTTTTGTGACGTCATCTTTTGAAGATGTTCTTTATGCTGGGGAAGCTGGTGCCCTTGATAGAGTTGGCTCTGAGTCTTCAGCTTTTTCCGATTCTGAGTAATGGCTCGTCTTCACACAAAACTAACGTTGAGAGGCTGAGGTGTTAACTATCTCGTTAAGAACATCTTTCCAGCACCATTAGGAGGAAGGCTGTTGTGAAGCATGGTGGGACACCAGGAAATGTCAAAGAAATAGTCTAAGTGAACCCAGGTAGGCAACTTGGTTAACATGAATGAGTTGGGCAGAAAGGACTATATCCATGAGTTTCACTTCTGATTCTTCACATTTTCTACCAACCTCAGATGAATTTTCCTTTTTCACTCACTATTTTTTTCTACCTAATCTACATGGAATTCCTTTTTATAAAAAACAGACCTGGTAATAAATAACTAACTTCGTTGCTGCTTCTTGTCCCAGCTAAGAAAATCTAGTGCTTTGTGTGAAAAGAGAAGGATTTCAACAACAAATTTTGTAACTAATCAGGAGTTAAAATGTGAAAGAAAAAGGTTCACTGATTGACTTCATCTCAATCAAAACGCAAACTGGAGTAAATCATTGAGCAGATCAACTAATCAGCAGTGAGGATAACGACTGTCGGGGCACAACTGCGCAAGCGGGTGCACAATATCATGAAGCCGGAAGGAGAACAGCCAGGGGTCGTGGTACATATTGGTACCAATGACATAAGTAGGAAAAGGGAGGAGGTCCTGAAAACAGACTACAGGGAGTTAAGAAGGAAGTTGAGAAGCAGGACCTCAAAGGTAGTAATCTCGGGATTACTGCCTGCTCCATGTGACAGTGAGTATAGGAATAGAATGAGGTGGAGGATAAATGCGTGGCTGAGGGATTGGAGCAGGGGCAGGGATTCAGATTTCTGGATCATTGGGACCTCTTTTGGGGCAGGTGTGACCGGTATAAAAAGGACAGGCTGCACTTGAATCCCAGGGAGACCAATATCCTGGCAGGAAGGTTTGCAAAGGCTGTTGGGGAGAGGTTAAGCTAGAATTGCTGGGGGGTGGGAACTGAACTGAAGTGATGGAGGAAGGGACGGTTGGCTCACAAATAGAGAAAGCTTGGAGACAGTGCGAGAGGGAGGATAGGCAGATGATAGAGAAATGATGCGCTCAGACCAATGGTTTGAGATTTGTCTATTTTAATGCAAAGAGTATTATGAACAAAGCAAATGAGCTTAGAGCGTGGATCAGCACTTGGAGCTATGATGTTGTGGCCATTACAGAAACTTGGATGGTGCAGGGGCAGAAATGGCTACTTCAAGTGTTAGGCTTTAGATGTTTCAGAAAAGACAGGGAGGGAGGTAAAAGAGGTGTGGGTGTGACACTGTTCATCAGAGATAGTGTCACGGCTGCAGAAAAGGAGGAAGTCATGGAGGGATTGTCTACTAAGTCCCTGTGGGTGGAAGTTAGGAATAAGAAGGGGTCAATAACTCTACTGGATGTTTTTTATAGATCACCCAATAGTAACAGGGACATCGAGGAGCAGATAGAGAGACAGATTCTGGAAAGGAGTAATAATAACAGGGTTGTTGAGGTGGGAGATTTTAATTTCCGAAATATTGATTGGCATCTCCCTAGAGTGAGGGGTTTAGATGTGGTGGAGTTTGTTAGGTGTGTTCAGGGAGGTTTCTTGATGCAATATGTAGATAAGCCTACAAGAGGAGAGCCTGTACTTGATCTGGTATTGGGAAATGAACCTGGTCAGGTGTCAAGTCTCTCAATGGGAGAGCATTTTGGAGACAGTGATCACAATTCTACCTCCTTTACCATAGCATTGGAGAGGGATAGAAACGGACAAGTTTGGGAAACATTTAATTGGAGTAAGGGAAAATATGAGTCTATCAAGCAGGAACTTGGAAGCATAAATTGGAAACAGATGTTCTCAGGGATATATACAGAAGAAATGTGGCAAATGTTCAGGGGATATTTGAGTGGGGGTCTGCGTAGGTACATTCCAATGAGACAGGGAAAGGATGGTAGGGTACAAGAACCGTGGTGTACAAAGGCTGTTGTAAATCTAGTCAAGAAGACAAGAAGAGCTTATGAAAGGTTCAAAAAAACTAGGTAACGATAGAGATCCAGAAGATTATAAGGCTAGCAATAAGGAGCTTAAGAATGAAATTAGGAGAGCCAGAAGGGGTCATGAGAAGGCCTTGATGGACAGGATTAAGGAAAACCCCAAAGCATTTTACAAGTATGTGAAGAGCAAAAGGATAAGATGTGAGAGAATAGGACCAATCAAGTGTGACAGTGGAAAAGCGTGTATGGAACCGGAAGAGATAGCAGAGGTACTTAATGACTACTTTATTTCAGTTTTCACTACAGAAAACGATCTTGGTGATTGTAGGGATAACTTGCTTTGGACGGAAAAGCTTGAGCGTGTAGATATTAAGGATGAGGATGTGCTAGAGCTTTTGGAAAGCATCAAGTTGGATAAGTCACTGGAACTGGATGGGATGTACCCCAGGCTACTGTGGGAAGCAAGGGAGGAGATTGCTGAGCCTCTAGCGATGATCTTTGCATCGTCAATGAGGATGGGAGAGGTTCTGGAGGATTGGAGGGTTGCGGATGTTGTTCCCTTATTCAAGAAAGTAAGTAGAGATAGCCCAGGAAATTATAGACCTGTGAGTCTTACTTCAGTGGTTGGTAAGTTGATGGAGAAGATCTTGAGAGACAGAATTTTTGAACATTTGGAGAGGCATAATATGATTCCGAATAGTCAGCATAGTTTTGTCAAAGGCGGGTCGTGCCTTACGAGCCTGATTGAATTTTTTGAGGATGTGACTAAACACATTGATGAAGGTAGAGCCGTAGCTGTAGTGTATATGGATTTCAGCAAGGCATTTAATAAGGTACCCCATGCAAGGCTTATTGAGAAAGTAAGGAGGCATGGGATCCAAGGGGACATTGCTTTGTGGATCCAGAACTGGCTTGCCCACAGAAGGCAAAGCGTGGCTGTAGATGGGTCATATTCTGCATGGAGGTTGGTGACCAGTGGTGTGCCTCAGGGATCTGTTCTGGGACCCCTACTCTTTGTGATTTTCATAAATGATCTGGATGAGGAAGTGGGGGGACGGGTTAGTAAATTTGCTGATGACACAAAGGTTGTGGATAGTGTGGAGGGCTGTCAGAGGTTACAGCGGGTCACTGATAGGATGCAAAACTGGGCTGATAAGTGGCAGATGGAGTTCAACCCAGATAGGTGTGAGGTGGTTCATTTTGGGAGGTCAAATATGATGACAGAATATAGTATTAATGGTAAGACTTCTCGCAGTGTGGAGGATCAGAGGGATCTTGGGGTCTGAGTCCATAGGATACTCAAAGCTGCTGTGGAGGTTGACTCTGTTGTTAAGAACGCATACGGTGCATTGGCCTTCATCAATCGTGGGATTGAGTTTAAAACTGAAGGTAATGTTGCAGCTATATAGAACCCTAGTCAGACCCCACTTGGAGTACTGTACTCAATTCTGGTTGCCTCACTAGAGGAACGACATGGAAACCATAGAAAGAGTGCAGAGGAGATTTACAAGGATGTTGCCTGGATTGGGGAGCATGCCTTATGAGAATAGGTTGAGCGAACTCGGCCTTTCCTCCTTGGTGCGACAGAGTGGTGACCTGATAGAGGAATACAAAGTGATGAGAGGCATTGGTCGTGTGGATGGTCAGAGACTTTTTCCCAGGGCTGAAATGGCTAGCAAGAGAGGGCATAGGTGCTTGGAAGTAGGTACAGAGGAGATGTGAGGGGTAAGTTTTTTACGTAGAGAATGGTGAGTGCGTGGAATGGGCAGCGGTGGAGGCAGAAATGATGGGGTCTTTTAAGAGACTCCTGGATGGGTACGTGGGGCTTAGAAAAATAGAGGGCTATGGGTAAGCTAGGTGATTTCTAAGGTAGGGACATGTTTGGCACAGCTTTGTGGGCCGAAGGGCCTGTATTGTGCTGTAGATTTTCTATGTTTATATGTTTCTAGGTTAAGTTTAATAGAACAGCAGCTAGTTCAAAGTTCAAAGTAAATTTATGATCGAAGTACATATCTTCCCCCATATACTATCCTGAAATTACAAACGTTGTATATATCAGGCGTTCACAGTAAAATAAGAAAAGTTCACAGTAAATTTATTATCAAATTACATATACCTTGAAATTCATTTTCTTGCAGGCATTCACAGAGATACATTAGAAACAAAGAAAAGCTACACACAAAGACTGAAAAACAACCAATGTGCAAAAGATGACAATTGTGCAAGTATAAAAAAAAGTAAATAAATAATACTGCGAACTTGAGTAATGAATTCCTTGAAAGTGAGTCCATAGGTTATAGAATGAGTTCAGAGTTGAAGTGAGTGAAGTTATCCACGTTGGTTGAAGGGCCTGATGATTGAGGGGTAATAGCTTTTCCTGAACTTGGTGGTGTGGGTTCTGGGGTTCCTGTACCTCCTGCCTGATGGTAGCAGAAAGATGAGAGCATGGTCTTGATGGTGGGGGATGTCGATGATGAATACTGCTTTCTTGTGGCACTTGTAACTGTCATCCTGATTGGGTTTCAATAATAACAATACATTTGAAATATATTTTGTGCCAAGTTTGATTGTGCAATTTAGCAAGTTGTGGTATCTAATGAAATTTATATAACTTGCCAAAACTAAAAAGGGGAAAATAAATCTGATTGTGGGATCTTTACCAATATAAACACTTCAAGAATGAAGTATATAAATATACACAGTATATGTGATGATTATATATCGTGATAAATATATTATTAGGTCACATTGCATGTTTTAGATGTTGAATTTAATATTGTTCCGTTTTATAACTCAAACTGTAATTAGGCTAATACTCTCAAGAATCAGTCTAAGGAGACAATTGGCTTTTCAGGGCTAAATCCTGCTGTAAAAAAAATCCTCTTATTCATTCTTCCTTAATTTCAAAGAGTTTTAGACTTTGATCTTTCAAAAATGGTTGTAATGCAACAAAAAGTCTCTATGTTGACTGTGTGTGTTAGTCGCTGTTAATCTTTTACTGAGCAGTTCTTCAATCAGCAGCCTGGATATGAATAACCTGAGTGATCTTTGACAAGGTTACTGTATAAAGGCTTTGCTGTTCCAAAAAACTTCTCTGTGTCATAATGGCTGCAGAGGTTCACATCAAAGCCAGCAGAAGTTACCTGCATATATGTGACATTCAAACCGACCTGGGCGTAACCTGTCTGGAGGTGTACATGACCTACAGGCTTAAGCTCTAGCATTGTCGCTTGATTAAATTTACTTCTTAATTAAATCAGCCATTTCCACCAAGGTGAAATATTATACTGTCAACGTTCCCAGTATTTTGCCTTATTACATGGAAACATGAGACTTTGGAGCTATGTTAATTTAAGACATTTGCTCAGGCTCCACCTCACCTGACAACTTGAACAGGTGATCTCTCATTGACCCTGAAACTATGGCCCATAATTTCCTGACAATGAAGAGCAAAGTCTACACTAACTTTAAACAGATCTTCAGGCAGCAGCTTGCTCCAGAAACACAGGAGATTCTGCACATGCTGGGTATCTTGAGCTGGGCACAAAATGCTGGTGGAGCTCAACAAGAGTGACAGCATCTATGGAGGAGAATAAACAGTTGATGTTTCCAGTCCAGATGAAGGGCCTCAGCTTCAAAAGTCGACAGGGGAATTTCTTTCTCCAGATGGCAGTGAATCTGTGAAATTCATTGCAATGGATGGCTGAAGCCAAGTCATTGAGTATATTTAAAGCAGAGGTTTATGGGTTCTTGATTAGTCAGGTGTCAAGGGTTATGAGGAGAGGGCAGGGGAATGGGGTTGAGGGGAATAATAAACCAGCCATCATTGAGTGACGGAGCAGACTTGATGGGTCAAATGGCCTAATTATGCTGCTATGTCTTATGGTCTGGTCATCTTTATTCCCCTCCATAGATGCTGCCGGACCTACTGAGTTCCTCCGACATTTTGTGAATGTTGCTTCCTCCATGGAGCTACCTCGGTTACAGTGCACAGCCTTTGTGTTGTATATGGCATGCTGTGTCTCAGCCCATAGGAATGACTTGCCAGCTGGTGAACCAGAGTCCAAGGACAAACTGGGTGTCAAAACTCTCCAACTATTTGATTGCTTGTAACTGTTCCAGTTATTGCCTTCGAAGCTGGTGCAGATTCATTCTGGGGTATCGTACGAAACTGCCAAGGAGCTGCAGAAAATTGTTATTTGGAAACATTGAAAGCACCTGCCATGAAAATAGGTACTTCCATGTACATAAACGTTTGCATTAAGTGAGACCATAACACATAGGAGCAGAATTAGGCCGTTCAGCCCATTGAGTCTGCTCTGCCATTCAATCTTGATTTATTTTCCCTCTCAACCCCATTCTCCTGCCTTCTCCCCATAACCTCCGCTTCAAATATACACAATGACTTGACCTCCACAGCTGTCTGTGTTAATAAATTCCATAGTGTCACCTACCCTCTGGCTAAAGAAATTTCTCCTCATTTCTGCTCTCAAGGGACGTCCTTGATTTCTGAGGCTCTGCTCCCTGGTCCTAGATTGTCCTGCACTTGGAAACATCCATAAATAGTTAATAGAATAAAATATGGAATATTACCATTGGAAAGACGTTGGAAAAATAATTTACAAAATGTAACTGTTCTATGTAGAGTTTCCAACTCCTTATTTCAAAAGGGGATTTTTTAAAAATTGGAGTGTACTGCTGCAGTAATTCAAGGAGTAACTTCAACCTTCTCAGGCTCTCTGAAACTGACAAAGGAGAACTCCTATCAGGTTCCAAATGGAGAGTGGAACGGACTATGGTATGAACAGCTCTGAAAGTGGCTGACACGATCAAAGCAACCTGCTCCTTCTAGGCTGAGGCAACTGGTATTTCCCAGTTTGCTGATCACCATCATATTGGAAAAGACATTCTTCCACTTCTTTTCATAATTTCAATAAGAAGCAGTGGGGTGGCAGGGCAGTTAGCCTGCTGATTCACTGCTGGTTTCCTGGTTTCACTCCTGACCTCTAGATACAGATTTGATATGGATTTGTTTGGCTTTTCTCATTGCAAATTTTCTCCGTGATTGTGTGGGTGTGTGAGTGTTTGTGTATAAATATGTCTGTGTGTATGTATAACTGGTATGTGAGAGTCTGTGTGTGTCCTAATGTGCTACTGTGCGTATATGGCGTGTGTGTGGGGGGGGAATTTGTGGGAAGGGGGCTGCTGGTGGAAAGAATGATCCAAGGCACAAGTCATGAATTATTGCACTAATTACAGATAAATTCACTATAAATTGGGAAGTTAAAGGGTCATTAGGCAAAAAAAATCAAGAAATTGAAAAGAGAGGAGTTCAGTGTAGGCCAGGTTAGGGGATTAATTTGACTCCTGGGAAAATTACCCTGCCTTTCTTTGGGACAGTGCCATGGGATCTTTTACATTCACTGGCAGGGCTTCAGTTACAATGAAAGCATCTATGATAACATAGTGCAGCTTCAGTAGTGGACTGAAGTGTCAGCTATAGAGTGATGGGTTCAAGTCTCACTACAGAAACTTGAAGAGACAATCCTGGCTGTTGTTTGAGTGCATTACTGAGGCACCAGGGTTCCTGGCTTTCCGATGCTAAACCTGGATTTTGGATCCTAAACTATGTGACCCTTGTGTAGTTTACTTGGCCAAAAAGGTTGTGGAGAGAGTTAATAGGAGTGTTTACACAGACTATTGAACTAAATGGACTATTATGAGGATGAGGTGGTTTCATGGTCACCCAATTAATTTAATTCAAATTTATTGAATTATTCATATTTAACATTCCTAGCTCTTGTGATTTAAATTTGTGCCACAGGTCATTAGTTCTAGCTTCTAAAATGCTAGCCTAGTAACGTAAATGTTATACTTTAGAGGAGAAGTATGTGTTATCAGGTGTAGATTCCTAATTACTAAGGTTTTCCGTTTGACGGATATTAGCATCTGTTTAGATTCAGATTAGTTTATTGTCGTATATACTATGGTGCAGTGAAATTCCTTACTCATTTTCAAATTCATGGAGTAAACAGTTTACTGTATAATAAATACAACATTAACTATATAATGTTCAAAACAGCAAAGATTATTAATGCAATCTGAAATCATGCAAAAGAGTGCTAAGGAATTAATATTAAACACAAGATGAAGGGTGTCAGTCTGAAACATTGACTGTTTATTCATTTCCATAGATTTTGCCTGACCTGCTGAGTTCCCCCAGCATTTTGTGTGTTATTGTGGAATTAATAACACAGGTATAGAATTAAGGGTCTGAGGACAAGAGGGGATGTGAAAGAGGATATTGGTTCAGAAGTCTGATAGCACAGAGGAAGAAGTCTCCAGTCACCTCTGCATTGAACTGGGGCTGTGGCCTGCTCCTGGATCAGCTGTGACTAGCTTCGTGTGGCTGTGAATTCACTTTTGTGAACTTCAGTAAATGTTATTTCACAAGCAACAGAAAATCTGCAGATATTGGAAATCCAAGTAACACACACAAAACACTGGAGGAACTCAGCAGGCCAGGAAGCATCTATAGAAAAAAGTCCTGCCGATGGGCTTTGGCCCAAAATGTCAACTGTACTTTTTTTCCATAGATGTCTGGCCTGCCGAGTTCCTCCAGCATTTTGTGTGTGTTGCACTGAACGTTATTCGCTTACTTTTATTTTTGCATGATTTGTTGTTTTCTGCAAGCACTTGCTGAAGTTTAATCCAGATTCAACGTGGATTTGGTTGGCTTTTCTCAGACACGTTTGCAAAAGTATCCCAATGGAGTCTCACCTGCCAAGGAGTGATTCATGCTTCATCTTAACAAAAATTTAATTGCCGTTTTAACAATGAGAAATGCATGCTAATTTCAACAGGGACTCAATACGAAATAAAATAGGAGAAAGGGCAAGCCTAATAATGCTTCAATGCATGCAGACAGTTGTTAAAGAGGTGCTGTGTGGCCAATATGGTGGAAGGCCCACCACATGCAGATTTCACCTGAGACTGCACATGGAAATGTAACACTGTTCCTCAGTGTCCCTGATCAAAACACTGTGGCTCTTCCCTTCTCAGTCACGTCTAGACCTTGCCAGTGGTGCTCACTGCTACAAAGTAAGTAGAATGTCATTCTTGCTTTCTTAGCTGCTTGCCACCTCACTGAGTAACCCACACTGTTACTTTTTTTAAAATATATATATTTTTCACTTATTTAGAGAAATAGGCCTTGGAATAGGTCCTTCGAATGCTGCACAGCAATCCTAGCCTAATCACAGGGCAATTTACAAAGACCAACTAACCTACCAACAGCGTCTTTAGGCTGTGGGAGCAAACTGTAGTGCCCGGATGAAACCCAGGCGGTCACGGGGAGAACGTACAAACTCGTTACAGGTAGCGACAGGAAGTGAACCAGGGTCACCTGTAGTGCTAACCACTACGCTACCGTGTTCCCTCCTATACAATAAGCAACTGTAGCTCCACACAAAATTCTGGAAGGACTCAGCAGGTTGGGCAGCATCCATGGAGGGGAATAAACAGTCGACGTTTCAGGTCGAGACCTTTCATTAATCTTCTTTTACACAATGGTTGTTTGTTGGTCTTTATTTGTGCCTAGTTTTTCATTGATTCTATCTTATTTATTTGTTCTACCATGAATGCCTGCAAAAAATGAATCCCTGAGTGACACATATGGCGACATATACATACTTCGATAAAAAAATTTACTTTGAACTTTGAACTGTTTATTCCTCTCCTGACCTGACTTGCCAAGTTCATTCAGCGTTTATAACCATATAACCATATAACTATATAACAATTACAGCATGGAAACAGGCCATCTCGGCCCTTCTAGTCTGTGCCAAACTTTAACTCTCACCTAGTCCCACCGACTTGCACTCAGCCCATAACCCTCCATTCCTTTCCTGTCCATATAGCTGTCCAATTTAACTTTAAACAACAACATCGAACCTGTCTCAGCCACTTCTGCTGGAAGCTCGTTCCACACAGCTACCACTCTCTGAGTAAACAAGTTCCCCCTCATGTTACCCCTAAACTTTTGTCCTTTAACTCTCAACTCATGTCCTCTTGTTTGAATCTCCCCCACTCTCAATGGAAAAAGCCTATCCATGTTAACTCTATCTATTCCCCTCATAATTTTAAACACCTCTGTCAAGTCCCCCCTCAACCTTCTACACTCCAAAGAATAAAGACCCAACTTGTTCAACCTTTCTCTGTAACGTAGGTGATGAAACCCAGGTTACATTCTAGTAAATCTTCTCTGTACTCTCTCTTCGTGTGTGTTGCTCATGATTTCCAGCATCTGCAGAATCTCCAGTATCTATGTAAGTGCAGGTTTAAGGTAAGTTATGAAATTTAATTCCAGCATAAATACGATGGACTAAATGGCTTCATTCTGCCATGAAATATGTTGAGACCCAAATTGGTAAATGTCAATTTACTTGTCTCGGTTGCTACAGATGAGCCAGTGGATGGGGGA
Organism: Mobula hypostoma; assembly: GCF_963921235.1. Classification (NCBI taxonomy): domain Eukaryota; kingdom Metazoa; phylum Chordata; class Chondrichthyes; order Myliobatiformes; family Myliobatidae; genus Mobula; species Mobula hypostoma. Next base: position 45,576,203 of record NC_086118.1, on the reverse strand, counting down.
GTAACATAGGAAACAAACTCCTGATGGGCCATTTCTTGGTACTGAAGGCTATAATGCTATTTTTAAGATAATCAAACATAGTGGAGTCAAATTGAATGACATTCTGAATAAGAATGCCTCAAATGTATTTAAAAAGAACTCTGTCTTGGGTCCTTGAACTAAATACCCAATAAAGTAATGACCACACATGAGTCATTGGAATGAAATTTCTGAATCAGTAGGCCCTGCTCAATCACTACGTTGCATATGAGACAGCAAAAGCAAATTTCCCTCAAAATATTAAAAATGACATTATATAACAGTATTGATAGCAATCTCCTAACTCTGAATTCAAAGATTTGGAATATTTTGTGGAAACAGAGAGCATAGAAAATGGCTGACTGAGTCTGCATTGATCATCAGCCTTCCCTTCACATAATCCTACATCAGGCCCATATTTTTCATTCTTCCCACCTTCCTATCAACTCCACCCAGATTCCAGCACTCGCTTACGCACAATGGGCAATTAACCTACCAACCTGCACAGTTTAGGGACGCAGGAGGAAACCAGAGAAACGCACGTGATTTCAGGGGTATGTACAGGTGCCGTGCAGACAGCTTCCAAAGTCAGGTGTGAACCTGGATCTCTGATGCTCTGACCCAGCGGGTCTACTAACAGAGGACAATTAAGCTCCCAACCTGCACAGCTTAGAGACACACGAGGAAACCAGAGAATTCCTCACGATTACAGGGAGTACTTCAAAATGCCATGCAGATAGCAGCTGAAGTCAGGTTTGAGCCTGGTTCTCTGGCACTGCGAGGCTACACCACTGTGCTACCCTGTCACGTTATAAGTCCTTGATCCTCATGTTCTTCCTTCTTTCTGATTTCTCATATGGACATTGTCACCCAAGGATAGCCAGGCTCATCTTCTGCTGTGAAACACAATACTCAGTGAGCATAACTGGAGATGTTCAGAGAACTTCTGTCCCCAGCCTTGTGTCTGCGGGGCACCTGTGTCGTTACCTGGCTCCTGCACTAACACAGTTCCCTATATTCTTTGGAGTTTCCTATTGCAGCCATTATGTGAAGCAGAGCAGATTGCAGACCACTAAACCATGGGTGACAGAAAGGCCCTGGCAATAACCTGTCCCCAGAGCCAATCCAGTCCTAGAAAAGCAAATTTAAATGCCAAAGTTCTCGAATAGATGCAAAAAATGCCAAAAAAAAAAACAAAACACTCAGCAGGTCAGGCAGCTACTGTAGAGGGTAGAAAACAGTTAGCATTTTTAGTTAATGCCCCTCCATGGAATGGGAAAGATCAAAGCTTGCCTGATGAAAAGGTTTGGGCTGAAATATTGACTTGTTTATTCCCCTCCATTATTGCTGCCAGAGCTGTTGAATTCCTCCAGCATTTTGTGTGTGTGTGTACAAGAACATAAATATGTTCTAAGATGCAGAGAAGGGAGAGAAGTAACAAGAATAAGGGGGAAACTTGCGTCTGGAATAGGCTTGAGACCAAGACAGACTGAAGTAAATAGTTTGGTGCTGGTTGGGGAAACTTATTGATCACAGTTGATCCCTCAAGCTGAGATGCAGCCTCATCTGCTGATAACTTTTTCTCTGGAGATGTTCTCCGCACAGCCATAGCCTCAAAGATGCTAACAATGTGCAACCAAGTTCCACCTCCTCCTTAATGTCCACAAACGGAGCTGTACTGGCAAACCCATTCAGCCTGTCTTCGTTTTCCTACCTCAAACTTTCGTTCTTTCTCACCTTATCCAGTTCCTTCTGATTTACATCTGACACATACAATACTCTCTGACACTTTGAGAGTTTCCTCTTTTCTGGTCCAAAAATGAGTGCTTTCCAATTCCTCTTTATCTCTGCCTCACTTCAAGATGTTCTATGGTCTCTTATTCTTTGAAATGAGGCAAAAAGACTCTCTCTCCACCATCATCTCCTTTCACCTGGCTTAACTTGTTCTCACATTAAACAACTTTTCTTTTAGCTGCCATATTTTCTCCAAATCAGAGTTGTTTTGATTTGAACACTCTATCCTGAAGCTAAGCCTACCAAACCCGCAGATAAGGGAGGTGCTGTAGTAGTCTGATGAACTGACATCTACTTTGCTGAGGCCCAGCACCAACTCTCAGACACCTCCTCTTACTTATCCCTCGAACAGGACCCTACTAAGAAACAACAGGCCATTGTCTCCCACGCCATCACCAACCTTATTGACTTTGGGAATCTCCCATCCACTGCTGCCAACCTCATAGTTCCTATACCCTGCACCTCCCGTTTCTACCTCCTACCCAAAATCCATAAACCTGCTTGTCCAGGTAGACCCATTGTTTCAGCTTGTTAATGCCCCTCTGAACTCATATCGGCCTACCTTGACTCTGCTTTATTCCCCCTAGTTCAGTCCCTTCCTACCTACATCTGTGACACCTCACACGCTCTTGATCTTTTCAAGGATTTCAGATTCCCTGGCCTCTATCATCTTATTTTCACTATGGATGTCCAGTCCCTGTACACCTCCATCCCCCACCAGGAAGGCCTCAAAGCTCTTCATTTCTTCCTGGACACCAGACCCAATGAGTACGCCTCCACCTAGCGGAATTTGTCTTCACTCTAAGTAATTTCTCCTTTGGGTCCTCCCACTTCCTTCAAACAAAAGGGGTAGCCATGGGCACTCACATGGGTCCCAGCTATGCCTGCCTGTTTGTTGGCTATGTGGAACGGTCTATGTTGCAAGCCTACACTGGTGACCATCCTGCACTTTTCCTACGCTACATTGATGACTGCACTGGTGCTGCTTCCTGCACCCGTGCTGAACGTGTCGATTTCATCCACTTTGTCTTCAACTTCCATCCAGCCCTCATATTCACCTGGTCCATTTCCGACACTTCCCTTCCCTTTCTTGATCTCACTGTCTCTATCTCTGGAGACAGATTATCCACCGATGTCTACTATAAACCAACGGACTCTCACAGCTACTTGGACTACAGCTCTTCCCACCCTACTACTTGTAAAATCCCCATCCCCTTATCTCAGTTCCTCCGTCTCCACCACATCTGCTCTCAGGATGAGGCTTTTCATTCCAGAATGAAAGAGATATCCTCCTTTTCCAAAAAATGGGGCTTCCCTTCCTCCACCATCGACACTGCCCTCAACCGCATCTCTTCCACTTCAAACATGTCTGCTCTTACCCCATCCTCCTGCCACCCTACCAGGGATAGGGTTCCTCTTGTCTTCACCTACCACCCCACTAGCCTCTGCGTCCAGCGCATAATTCTCCGAAACTTCCACCACCTCCAACAGGTCCCACCACCAAGCACATCCTTCCCTCCCCCCACCTGATGGCATGAACATCAATTTCTCAAGCTTCCAGTAATGCCTCCACCCCCATCCCCTTCACAATTTCCCAACCCCTTGTCCCTCTCTCATGTTATGCCCTTTCCTACCCATTGCCTCCTTCTGGTGCTCCTCATTCCCCCTCCCCCTTTCTTCTTTCTTCCATGGCCTTTTGTCTGTTTCACCAATCAACTTCCTAGTTCTTTGCTTCATCCCTCTCCCTCCAGGCTTCACCTATCGCCTGGTGTTTCTCTCTCCCCTCCCCCAGCTTTCAAATCTACTCCTCAGCTTTTTTTCTCGACTGTACTTTTTCCCATGGATGCTGCCTGGCCTGCTGAGTTCCTTCAGCATTTTGTGTGTGTTGCTCAGATTTCCAGCACCTGCAGATTTTCTCCTGTTTGTGCTAAGCCCATTCTCTTTGTCATAGAGTACTGGAGTCATAGAAAACGACAGCACAGAAACAGACTCTTCGGCCCCTCTAGTACATGTTGGCCTGATTTTCGGCCTATCACCAACTACCTGCACTTGGACCAGATCTCTCCAAACCCCTGCCGTCCATGTACCTATCCAAACTTCTCTTAAATGTTACAATAAAAACTGCATCAACTGTATCCTCTGGCAGCTGGTTCCATACTCACACTACACTCTGAGAGAAGAAGTTCTTCCCTCAAATTTCCCTTAAATATTTCACCCTTAACTTATAAACTCTAGTTCTAGTAAAAGTCTGCATGTATTCACTTTATTTATACCCCCGATAATACTGCATATCTCTATTGGGGTGTATGTGGTGTCAGGGAGGGGTAGCACCTCTGGTGGGGTAACATGTCACGTCCTTTTCAAGGCGGTTAGTCCACCTTTGGTCCCCACCTGGCACTCAGCTCTCACCTGTGGCTCCCCGTAGCTGTTTGCATGCGACAGTGGCCACACCCCGGGCAACGGCTTCAACAAGCCGGCTAAACCAGGTGAGGGTAGCTGACGGGTCTCAAACCCTCGGTGAGGTAGGGAGTTATCTATCCCAGCATGTGAAGACAGACTCTGGCGGATTGAACGGACGAGACCAATGGAAGGTCCAACGGTCAAGAAGGCAGTCTCTGCAAGCGTCGTGGAACGCGTAGAGCAGGACAAGACACAGAAAATGTCCTGGTCATCCACTGCGCCTAGTCCCATCTCCAGCCGTCTTGACTCTGTCTTGCCACTGGATCCAGATGGGAATTGGGAAGAGAGAGTGAGGCTGATGCTGTGCAACTCTCCCTCACTTAAATCCAAATCACGCGCTAGTCTCGACACCATCATAATGGTGTCAACGTCCTCATCGACGTCGACAATGGACGAACATATCTCTATAAGATCTCTCCTTGTTTCTCTGCGCTCCAAGCAGTAAAGTCCTAACCTATTCAACGTTTCCACATAAATCAGGTCCCTAAGTCCTGACAAAATTATTATAAATTTTCTCTACACTTTTTCAATCTTATTGATAACTTTCTGGTAGGTGGGTGACTAGAACTTCACACAATACTCCACATTCGGCTTCCCTTGTGGGATATGTGGAATAGCTCTTGCTTCAGTTTTATCCAGACTCCTGCTCCGGTATATTGATAATATTATAATACATTTATAACAGTACGTTTGCAATATTATGAACATCATGGTGGAATCACGGCTAGTGTAACACTACAGCAAGTGACGTGGATTCAATTCTGCCGCTGTTTGTATGTTTTCCTTGGGACCATATGGGTTTCCTCCAGGTACTTCGATTTCCTCCCATAGTCCAAAAGACATACAGTATGGGAGAGCAGGTTAATGGGTTGCATGGGTGTGATAGGGTGCCGTGGCTTCATTGGGCCAGAAGGACCTGCTACTGTGCTGTATCTCCAAGTAAACAAATGTACTGATGATGGTATTGATGTATCTTCTTGCTCTCATATGGGAGTTGAATGTTTCAACACCTTTGTTGTCAAATTCCACCCTGTTGTCACTTTCATGTTCCAGATCAAACTCAACTTCAAATTTAATTGTCATTCAACCATGCACATGAATACAGCAAACCAAAACAAAGTTCCTCCAGGTTCAAAATACAGTAACAACAGTCACACACAGCACAAGTCACATATTGCAGGTGTAATTATGACAGAAAAAACATACAGTCACACAAAAGAAAATATGGCCCAGCTTCTGGAGCGTCGTGGACTGTCAATTTAGGGTGCATGGGACATTGTCCTGGAGCCAAATTTCTGAAAGAATAAATGCATGACAGTTCGCCATCACGTGCGAGTGCAGCCACTGACAAACGCAATCCAGCTTGTCTTCCACCGAGCAAACACTGGAGGGCAGCACTGATGGGAGGGACCAGCCCCCAACCCAGCACGGACTCCAGTGCGGCCCCCGCGCCTCTGTTCTCCCCCACACCACTTCTCACATCTCCTCCCCTCGACGGCTGCAACAGGCTTCAAGTCCATCTTTTCCTTTCCTGTTCCTTACTTCTTTATCTTAACATAGGGAACAGGTTAATCAAAAGTAACCATTACTGGTCCAGAAACTCCCATAACCCTCCTTGATCTCGCTGCTTCCCATGAGAATTCCATTCCATTCTCTCAGTTTATCTGGGTCCTCCACGTCTTTTCTGATGATAATAGCTTCCACATCCATTTTTCCAAAACGTCATTTTACGTTTACTCCTTCACCATAGCCTTTTTTCTTCTTCATAGTTCTTCACTAGCTGTATCCCATTACCTGGACGTTTATTTTCACCATTTCTCTTCCAATACAGAACAAGCAGTTCTCCTTATTTTCAATTTCACTCCAGAAGTCTCCATAGTCAACGGATCATCCTCTGATTCCTGTCACTTTCCATGTAATGTCATCATTTTTATCCTTCCCAGTATTCCCAATGGACAGTTCCATCCATGATTCCTTGTTCACGCTTAGATTTCCACCATACCAATTCCACTTCTATTAAAACATTCCCACAAGAGTTATTCCTCTCCTGGGGTTGGTCCTGGTGTACATGAGTGTGTGGGCGGAAGGGAGGAATGAGGCTTGTTTCATTGCTGTTGCTTTGGCACTTATATTCTGGTTTGTTATGTTCTGCAGATCATTATCAGCATGCTATGTTGGCACCGGAATATGTGGCGACACTTGTGGGCTGCGCCCAGCACACCCTCGGTTGTGTTGATTATCAAGACAAATGACCCATTTCAATCTATGTTGCGATATATACTTGATAAATAAATTTGAATCCTGAACCTTGAATTTTAGATTAACGCCAGTCAGTCGCTCATTGTGATAACAACAACTCAGTAGCATTCAATAACCATATAGAGATTGTATATTCATTGTCGGGAACACCTCTAGTCAGTCAGTTAGCCTGAGTTTCTAGTTACCTTCATTTTAATTCTCAATCCCACTCTTGCCTGCCAGTTTGTGGTCTCTTACATTGTGCCAACAAAACGTAATGTCATCTTAAGGCAGAGCATTTCTTATTTTTTTAAAATTCAGTGCATTACAGCCCTCAGGACTCAACATTGAATTGAACATTTTCAGCTAACTAGCCTTTCCAGTTTATGTCAGAACTGTTCATTTCTGATAAAGACATCAACTTTGGTTTTTCTCCGCACAGTATATTGCCCGATTGGCAGAGTTTTTTCTCAGAGATTTCTTTTCAGTCATGTGTCCAACAGCTGAAATATTTTGTAACTCACAATTCAAGTATTTTCTTTCCTACTAAGTCTCAATTATTTCTTTCTATTTGTATTTCTTCCAAACTGATTAGTTATGCTCAACAAGCCATCACCACCCTTTTTCATCTGGTAATATGTTTGTGTCACTTGTGGTGTCCGCCCTATCTCAGATATCCCCTTGTTTATTTTACCCCTCCCCTTCTCTGCAATTTAAAACATGCTTTTTTGACTCTACCTAGTTCTGAATGAAAAGTCACCTATCTGTAACTTTAATACTGTCACTTTTTACACTGATGGTCCTTGACCTGCAAAGCATTTTCTGTTTTCACTATAATTCAAAGCTTGCGTCGATGATTATTTTGTGGGAATCATGTGATATGTGCAGTCTGATGCAGATCTTGTAACTCACAGCTATTTCACGCTCCAAAGGTGGAAATAACTTTACGTGCTTTCACCTTTGCAACCATCCCACACAGTTTATGTGAACAGGTCACACCCCCCCACATTAACGTCAGCTCATTTAATTTCAGGTTTATCAAATTGCATGTTTCGTTTTCTGTTTACATGGTCTTTTACCTTTACTGCATGAATTTTACAAACCAGTGGAAGGAAAAATAATTAAAGCATGCTATACTCCTTTGGACGTTCAACAGATATCTCATACATTTGCCCTGCAATCTTCCTTGCATTTCACAGCAGTTACAAATAAATATTAACAGGCTCGAAGCCAAGCATGAAATTATGCTTAACCAGAGGACAAAACGCTGAAAGTTCAGAATGGGCCATCAGCTCCTGACAGAGTTAATGCACCTTGTAGGTCAATGGGTTTTGCATCAGAAATAGTTTCAGCTGACTTGTCCTTTTTCTCTCCTTGTGTTACTTTACTGAGCCTCATTCAGGGATGTAGTTCATGTTTGGAATGGTTCCATCTATTCACCCAGTGTGGGATATTTTGTTTCATTTGAAAATATGGCATCCATTCGAAAGCAGACAAAATACAAGAAAATCAGGTTATTCAGAGGCAGAACCTATCAATACGAACAGGTACTGATGAAGGGTCTTAGCCCGAAATATCAGCTATTTATTCTTCTCCGAAGATGCTGCATGGCCTGCTGAGTTTTTCCAACATTTTGTGTTTGTTGCTCTGAACAATTCTTCCTTCCAATGAAGCAAACTCTCCCTTGAAATATTATGGTGCTGTTCTTAATAAGTGTGCTGCTTGTCATGGGGATGGGATAGAATGTAGGGGCAGTGTTTTATCTAAAAGAATCATCTATCAATTAAGGGCGAAATGATATTAACATTTTATTTTCAGTCTAGCCATATCAGTTTGAAGTTTGTGGAAAACAGTATTCCAGATAATAAAATCATCTGGCGGGAGGAGAAGATGGCGGCGTGACGCAGTGCATGCGGCTGCTCCGGAATGATATCGGTATTTGTTAAGTAGGGGACCGTGCACAATCCTGATTTGATGGAGACAGATGTGAGAAACACAGAGGAACATCTGGAGAAACTTCTGAAATGCTCACTTCGCTGCCTCTGCTACTGTGCGATCGAGAATCTCCTGAGGGGAAGGCCCCAAATCCTCGGCTTTGCCTATTGCCTGTTGCCGGGGCCGGGGTCGAAGCGCTCAGCGGAGATGGTGCTCGGTGCTCGGTGTCGGAGAGCTGGTCGGAGGCTCAAAGTTTTCGGACAGACTCAGGAGTCGGCTGTGGTCGGGTGCTTCCAGGGTGCTGCATTGGCAAGTTTGCGGTGCTGGAGGTTCATGGCAGGGAGAGTTTTCTTCCTTCTACCGTCTGTGTGAGATGATGGGACTTTTGAGAGACATTGAGACTTTTTTTTTACCATACCCATGGTCTGTTCTTTATCAAATTACGATATTGCTTTGCACTGTTGTAACTGTATGTTATAATTATGTGGTTTTTGTCAGTTTTTCAGTCTTGGTCTGTCTTGTGTTTCTGTGATGGCATACTGGAGGAACATTGTATCATTTCTTAATGCATGCAGTACTAAATGACAATAAAAGAGGACTGCGTGTGCTCATAATCTAAAAATAACTCTGTAAATTCACTCGCAAACAACAGGAATTCTGCAGATGCTGGAAATTCAAGCAACATACATCAAAGTTGCTGGTGAACGAAGGGTCTCGGCCTGAAACGTCGACTGCGCTTCTTCCTATAGCTGCTGCCTGGCCTGCTGCGTTCACCAGCAACTTTGATGTATGTTGTCTGTAAATTCACTCCTCAGTAATCCACGTTTCAAACAATGAAGCCCCAGCCAGCCCAAACTCTCCTTTTAATTCAGGACATTGAATCCTGGCAATGTTCTCATAAATGTTTGCAGTCTTTTCAAATAAATGATGTCTTTTTTGTAACAAGGTAACTTAATCTGTACACAATTCTCCAGGTGTGGCCTCATCAATGCCTTGTACACCTGCAACATAATGTCACAACCCCTATAGTCAAGGCCCTGACTGATGAATGCTAGCAGGCCAAATGTTTTCTTTAGCACTCAGTCTACCCGGCCCACCCCTCTTAGGAAACAAGGCACTTGTACGCTTCTGTTCTACGACACTTTCCATGATCTTAATGTGAACATCCTGCCCTGATTTAACTTCCCATGGTCTTACTGGGAACATTCTACTCTGGTTTAACTTCCCAAGTAGCCCACATAAGCATACACATAAGCCACTTTATTAGGTACATCATACACCTGCTCGTTAGTGCAGATATTTAATCAGCAAATCGTGTGGCAGTAACTCAATGCATAAAAGCATGCAGCCATGAACCAAGTGCTTCAGTTGGTGCTAGACCAAACATCAGAATGGAGAAGAAATGCGATCTGGTGATTTTGACCTTGGGATGGTTTTTGGTGCCAGACGGAGTCGTTTGAATATCTCACATACTGTTGATCTCCTGGGATTTTCACGCGCAGCAGTCTCCAGATTCTAGTTCCTAGTTTACAGAGAATGATGCCAGAAACAAAAAGCATCCAGTGAGCAGCAGTTCTGTGGGCAGAAAAATGCCTTGTTAATGGAAAGATCGGAGGAGAATGGCCAGACTGGTTCAAGCTGACAGGAAGGTGACAGCAACTCAAATAACCATGCATTACCATGCAGTGGTGTGCAGAAGAGCACCTCTGAACACACGACATATCGAACCTTGAAGTGGATGGGCTACAGCAGCAGAAGACCATGAACATACACTCAGTGGCCATTTTATTAGATACAGCAGGTACCTAATAAAGTGGCCATTGGGTGTATATATCTGCCTTAATTCTCTCAAGATCTTTATTTAACAAGTATCTGTTACTTGACTTTTGAGGTTTAAAATAAATACTGCAAAACATAGGTAAAACTAATAGCAGCACATTTCATGTATGTCAAACCATAATAAATGGAAGATCGTCATTTGCAGATGGCAGTTCCAATTTGCTCTGGCCTTTATGTTTAGAAGTGTTTCCTGATTTCATCCTAAAAGGTTTGTTTCCGATTTTCAGACTGAGCTCCGTATAATGCTGGAAATTCCATCCAGTCACCAATTATCCTTTGAGGGCATGAATGGGTGCCGTCAGGGGAGCCTCTGTCTCACAGCACCGAAGGACCAGGTTTCAATACTGACCTCAGGTGCTGTCCGTGTGGGGTTTGCAAGTTCTTTCTGTGGCCACCGGCCCTTCTGGTTTCCTACACCCCCAAAAATGTGCAGATTGGTAGTTTAATTGATCACTCTCAATGCCCCTACAATGTACAGTAGAATATGGGGGTGGGGCTGAGATAAAGAATAGCAATTAATGTAGCGTTAATATAAAAGGATGGTAGGTATTTGGTACAGCAGGCTGAAGGATTAATTTCCTTTCGACGTCTGTTTATGTCTCTACGAAATCTTTGAAAACCCACAGATTGGACTGTAGTTCCTGGTTGCTCCTTTTCCTGTTGTTATTTTGGGCAATTTTGAATCGGGGCGGCCTGCAGATAATGAACACTGAGCTAAACTGAATATGGACTCTTTCGATTTTGTGTTCTTTTTATAGTCTGTGTTTTTGCTCGTTTTTTCCTGTTGCCATTAGCGGATTTGTTTTTTACGTATGCGGGGAGGAGGGATTGATGTTTTTCTTTAAATTGAATACATGATTTTCTTTGCTTCATGGCTGTCTGTGTAGAAAACGGATCTCAGGGATGTATACTGCATATACTTCGATAATGAATGTACTTTGAATCTTTTGAATATTGCATTTTCAACCCAAAGCTTGCAAAGGCAGCTCTGAAAGCTGTTGATTAAGGACCCATTCTGTTTTAACTGTTTCCTGTTGCTAAATTCTGTCAAGTGGGAAGGGGAAATAAAATTTCCTCCATCCCAAACCTCTGATTGCTTTAAGGAATCCTGTAGTGTACATACATATTGGGTTGCTAGCATTGTATTCAGTGAGAAATGAGGAAAATTCACCCATTCCATCCCCTGGAGTCCATGGTGCTGGAAAGAGAACATCACACTGCCATCCCATTTATTTTGAAATCTGTGCTTGCACAAGAGAGCTAACCAATCTCATCTGAGATTGATCAATTTCCATCACCAAAGATGGAGGAGTCCCCCATCTCCTCCTTTTCCTCTTCAAACCTCTTTTACTCCTAGACAAAGGAATTACATAATTTCCACATTCTGGCAACCTTCATCTCAATATGAATTCAAGATGGACATGAATCAGCATTTAGGAGGGATATTGAGAATCTGGATGAATGGTACCACCACAACAGCCTCTCATTCAATGTCAGCAAAACCAAAGAGTTGATATTGACTACAACAGGATAAAAACAGGGGCCCATAAACCTGTCCTCATCAGGAAAGCAGAGGTGGAGAGGGTCAGTAACATCACACTTCCTGGTGTTAGCAATCAGAGGATTTGTCCTGAGGTAAGCATGTAAGTGCCATTTCAAAGAAGGTATGACAGTGATTTGTTCAAAGTTTGCACAGATTCAGCAGGTGATCTAAAACGGCGGTAAACTTCTCTACCTGCACACTGGAGAGTATCCTGATCCTCATCATGGCCTGGTATGGAAACACCAATGCTCAAGAATGGACAAGCCTTCAAAAAGTGGTGGATACAATCTATCTACAAACGCATTTTGGATTATTAGATTATTATTAGATTATGAGGACACTCAGTCCTCATTTATTGTCATTTAGTAATGCATGCATTAAGAAATGATACAATGTTCCTCCAGTATGATATCACAGAAACACAGGACAGACCAAGACTAAAACTGACAAAAACAACACAATTATAACATATAGTTACAACAGTGCAAAGCAGTACTGTAATTTGATAAAGAGCAGACCATGGGCATGGTAAAAAAAAGTCTCAAAGTCCCGATAGCCCATCATCTCACGCAGACGGTAGAAGGGAGAAACTCTCCCTGCCATGAACCTCCAGCGCCGCAAACTTGCCAATGCAGCACCAGGAAGCATCTCATCAGGTGCATTGCAAAGGTGACACCTTTCACTACAGTGCACTCCCTTCCCGTCACTGAGCACATTTACAAGGGACGCCGCCACAAGAAAGCAGCATCCATCATCAAGGACCCCTACCATCCAGGTCTTCCACTGCCAGTGGTACCATTAAGAAGGTGAATTGTACAAGCAGCTCCAATGGAAATCTTCACATATTCCCGTTTTAGATTGCTGCAGCTGAAATCCACAGCTAAATCCATGGACAATATAGTTAGCAACACTGTTTTAAGGAGTTTACAGAAAAACTATTGCTCACTATTTATTTAACGTAACTTTTTAAATATATATACTTGCTGTAATTTACAGTTTTTTTATTATTATACATTGCAATGTTCTGCTGCCACTTAACAACACGATATATGCCAGTGACATTAAACCTGATTCTGGTTTATGCTCTCTTCTCACTACTACCATCAGGCAGGAGCTAGAGGAACCTTACACACCACCGGTTTCAGGAATAATCATTACACTACTACCATCAGGCTCCTGAATCAACGTGGATAATTTCACTCACTACAACTCTGAGCTGAATCCATACCCCACAGACTCAATTTCAAGGGATCTACAACTCATGTTCTCAATGTTACGTATATATATTTGCACAATTTCTCTTCTTTTACACATTGGCTGTTTGTCAATCTTTATTAAACTTTTAAATAAATTTTATTGTGTACTTTTATTTTCCTGTGAATGCCTGCAAGAAAATAAATCTCAAGGTACTATATAGTGACGTATATGTACTTTAATAATGCTTACTTTGATTATCTCTTATTGACTAGAGTCAGACACTGCTGGAGCCAAATCCACATCGTTCTGCTTTGGAGACAAACACATTACCCACTGGGATGTGGCTAGAGGTAGAAATGAATCTAATAAATTGTAAATGTGACCTGATTCTACAGCATTGGGAACCTGGGTGACCATACAACTGAATATTTGACTCTAGACTCTTGACTGTCTTAGTCTTGAAGCAATTATATTCACACAAAAAATATATTTTCTGTGGTGGGACAGTCCAGTACATGAGGGAACGAACTCAAACGAAGAGGCAAATGTTCATGGATGATCCTAAGAAGCATTCTCTCAAATAAATAGCAGTGGAGCTCAGTAAGCCTTGCGATCTGAGACCATCAAGTCAAGTCAAGTCAAGTTTATTGTCATTTAACTATGTACACGTATACTGCTAAACAAGACAACGTTTCTCCAGACCAGGGTGTAAAGTGCAGTAGTACACATAACACACAATAACTGAGGAATGTAGGAATTAAATCTACAAATGAATTACACATAGGTTAGCAAAGTCAAGTGCATAAATTATATATTGCAGGGTACAGTACAAATTATCCAGTGCAGAAGCCTAATGGTCTGAGAGAGGAAGCTGTTTCTCATCCTGACCATTCTTGTCTTTATGCATCAGAGTCTCCTGCCTGATGGTAAAAAGTTAAAGAGGATGCAGGATAGATAGGTGGGATCCTTGATAATACTAAGGGCCGTGCATATGCAGCGCTCCTGATAAATGTCCCTGATGGACGGTAGGGAGACCCCCTATGATCCTCTCAGCTGTTCTTGCAGTCCTTTGTAGGGACTTCCAATCTGATACTCTGCTGGTCCCATACCAGACTGAAAAGCTGTTTGTCAGGATGCTCTCAATGGTGCTCCTATAAAGTTCAGTGAAGATGGGGGTGGAGCCTCGCACGCCTCAATTGCCTCAGAAGTGGAGGCACTGCTGTGCTTTCTTGTTCAGCGAGGTGATATTGAGGGAGCAGGTGAAGTCATCCATGAGGTGAACACACAGGAACTTGGTGCACTTCCTCTCTATGGAAGAGCCATATATGCATGGAGTGGGAATGGTTCATCTGCATCTTCCTAAAGTCCACAATCATCTCCTCGGTCTTCTTCGCATTCAGACTTGTATCTATATGCACCCGTACCTAAGATTATTGGAAAAGTTCCTTGCCTCTGTTGTTTCTTAGTTCAACTGCTTCATTGTTGCTGGAAACTCAACAATTTTTGTATCTTTGCTTACGAGGGCACCTACCGTTTCACAGGCATCTTTGTGGTTGTTCTGCTTGATGTAATAAGATTACTTTCCTTTCATCGGGAATGAAAGCAAACTAGATTTTCCCAGGGTTTAGCTGCAGAAAACCTGTAATCTGTTCTCAGCGATAAATTGTACATTTCCAAAAAGAATGCTCAATAGCTTTTGATAGGATTCAGATTGCATGTCATTACTGTTATAATACGTTTAATCGCCCAATTCATCTAAACATGAAACGGATTGACACTGCCTGTGCCAAGTCTACAGGGATAAACAGGTAAATGTTTAAATACATCTTTGTTCTCCAAAACAGTGTCCTGGCTAGGTGTTTATCTCCAGTTGACTGCATCAGATTATTATCAGCAAATATTTATGTAATTTGTATGCATTGATAAGTGGCAGTGCTACAAAAGGCTAAGCATTACAAGTACCCAAATTACTATACCGAACAAGTGTTGCATGCTGACCTTGTTTTAAATACAGTAAAATAGATTATTACCTGAGCCCTCCCCCACTTCCGACCCCCTTCCCCACCCATTTCACCCCCCCCTCCGAATGAGCAAATAGTCCTACCTTATCCAATTATATAATGCAAGCTTGCAATAATTTATCAACCCAAACCCTCAAGCAAGGATCTGAGAGACAGCCTCCTCAGGGAGGCGTCAATGTTTAACCTAAATGCTGTTCCAAACTCTTTACTTATAATAAGCAAACAAAAGGTTCCAATTCTTACAGCCCACTAAGAATCTGCCAGCCACTCACCAGGTGTACTGGGGCACCAAGGCGTTCTCCACTTACGCTGCACCATTTCCCCAGCCCCTCACAGTTAATCCGGAGGTGAGACGGGAAGTTGCGTGAAAGGTAGGATTGGACTTTTCTGCTTTCTTGGACAGCATTGTTAAAAAAGTTTGGCGATGACTAGTAGTTAAACTTTGTGAACTGGGGCTAAATTATAACCGGACCTTCTGTGAAAAGGAGCTGCATTCATGACCTTGAACTTGAAATGTATTATTAAGTGGGATTCACATGCCAGTTTTATATAAACTACCCATGATGTAGTGATAAAGGTCGTCTTCAGATAACTGCATAATTGAGGTATTTTCTAGGACTGATATCAACAAGATATCTTCCTTTATAATTATCAGCTTCATTGTAACTTTTTTTTAAAACAGAGTCTGAGTGTTATCCCCTGTAACTATAGATTACATGAAATACAAACTCTTGATGACTTTCACATAAATTTGATGCGTAACTTAAATCCTGAAAACGGAAGTGAGACTTATGGATAAATTGTCCTTCCATAATGTGGCAACGTCAAATGGAAAGAGACTGAAAAATAGTTCAAGTAGAGCAAAAAGTCATATGTTTGTTGATTGAGTTATTGCATTCATATTCATAACCGAAACTAATCTGGAAAGTGTCTTCAGTACTAAAAGAGTAGGTGGCTTCTAAACAAGATAAGTGTTAAGATCTTCTGATTGTCTGCTTGCACCTATTTAATTATTAGCACCTACCTTTAACTAAATTCTTCAGAAATTGGATAACTTCTGGACAGAAGAAAAGCAACAGGAGAAATTCTAGAAAAATTAAAGATCTATAAATAAGTAAACAGTCATTGATGATTTTGAAACTTCTTATCAATGCATTTTATTAGGAATCAGTCATCAGGAAGGTTGCTGTTGAATTAATTGGCAAATACTACAACGTCAACTTGCATTTATATGGCAGAGTAAAAATCAAATTACAAGTTGTATAAGGAAATGTTTGGGCAAATGATCTTAAAAAGTAGGTACTGGTGTGTGATTTTAATAAACAAAAGAGAGATGGAGACATGTAGGTTTAGATGAAGGAAGAGGTGAGGTCATGGGGAATGGGATTATGACTTTGCTGACCTAGGACGTGGTGCAGGTCTGGACGAAGAAATGCAATGAGAGGACTTGTTGTAGGCTAGGATCTCGAAGTTTGCTGCTGATGGCATGCCTTTAACTTTTTGAAGTTATGCAGAAATACACCGGTTGCCTATCTACCCACTTTGTTCTGAGTAGTAAAAAGGGGAGCACTTGATCACTTGATCAGTTGACACTTCTCTCACTTTTCTCGGTTATCTTGAATGAATTAACTATATGGGGGCGGTGCCATAGTAAAGGAGCAGGAATGAGGAAATGTACTTTCAAAATTAAATCTAACATATTCTGTATGGGGTAAAGGTCAGTTAACACATTTTCCACACAAGCATGTTAGAAATTTGGAAATCTCTCCTCTGAAATGCTGTGGATTTGAGTACAGCTTGCACTCTCCAGTTCTGATGAAAGGTCTCAGCCCGAAACGTTGACAGTTTATTTTCAGCCTGGCCAGCTGAGTTTCTCCATTGTTTTGTGTGTGTTGCTTGATCTTTCCAGATTGTGATCAGTAGAAGCTTGATTAGATGAAGATATTAACATTCAAAGAACAATCGCAGTCAAGGGGAGCAGAGATATGATCAGCCATGCTCCAATGTCGGAGCGGGTTTATAGCATAATCCTGCCTCATGTCTATAAATATCGGATTGTCTCTGTATTTCCCTTTTAACCACAGGTCTGTTCCATGATTTATGCCCTTCATAAAATGTGACATTTATTTGAGAATGTATCTTTATTAAAAATAAACAATATATTCAACACCTACTGCTGAATTAACCCTAAATATTGTTGATGGGGAAATTCACCAACATTCTTTTGTCTTCTTTCATTAGCTCCTTCAAAAATCCTCTTTACAGTGAAAGGGTTTTGGTTTGTGTGATATGATATGCAGCCTTTGGAAAGCATCACTAGTAAATGTCCCATAGAGTTTCAAGTGAAGTCAAACCATGTCTCTCCAGCCTCATCTTCCCATTTGTATTTTGCAACAATTGTGACAAACTTACAAAGGTTTTTGCCAAAAGAATTGACTGTGCAAATGTATTACTGGCAGAAGGTTGGGCTGACGTTCCTGCACTTCTAATCTTAATTCTTCCAAGTGCCCTTTTCAAGTTCAGACTTCATCTTTCAAAGGTTCATCAAAGTCAAAGTAAAACTTATCGTCAAAACACATGTATCTTATCATATATTACCTTGAGGTTTATTTCCTTGCAGGCATTTACAAAATTAAAAAAACAATTGAATTTATGAAAACTATACGTCGGTGGTGGGGAAACTGCTGGAGTCAGTTATCAAGGATGTGATAACAGCACATTTGGAAAGCGGTGAAATGATCGGACAAAGTCAGCATGGATTTGTGAAAGGAAAATCATGTCTGACGAATCTCATAGAATTTTTTGAGGATGTAACTAGTAGAGTGGATAGGGGAGAACCAGTGGATGTGGTATATTTGGATTTTCAAAAGGCTTTTGACAAGGTCCCACACAGGAGATTAGTGTGCAAACTTAAAGCACACGGTATTGGGGGTAAGGTATTGGTGTGGGTGGAGAATTGGTTAGCAGACAGGAAGCAAAGAGTGGGAATAAACGGGACCTTTTCAGAATGGCAGGCGGTGACTAGTGGGGTACCGCAAGGCTCAGTGCTGGGACCCCAGTTGTTTACAATATATATTAATGACTTGGATGAGGGAATTAAATGCAGCATCTCCAAGTTTGTGGATGACACGAAGCTGGGTGGCAGTGTTAGCAGTGAGGAGGATGCTAAGAGGATGCAGGGTGACTTGGATAGGTTGGGTGAGTGGGCAAACTCATGGCAGATGCAATTTAATGTGGATAAATGTGAAGTTATCCACTTTGGTGGCAAAAATAGGAAAACAGATTATTATCTGAATGGTGGCCGATTAGGAAAAGGGGAGGTGCAACGAGACCTGGGTGTCATTATACACCAGTCATTGAAAGTGGGCATGCAGGTACAGCAGGCGGTGAAAAAGGCGAATGGTATGCTGGCATTTATAGCGAGAGGATTCGAGTACAGGAGCAGGGAGGTACTACTGCAGTTGTACAAGGCCTTGGTGAGACCACACCTGGAGTATTGTGTGCAGTTTTGGTCCCCTAATCTGAGGAAAGACATCTTTGCCATAGAGGGAGTACAAAGAAGGTTCACCAGATTGATTCCTGGGATGGCAGGTCTTTCATATGAAGAAAGACTGGATGAACTGGGCTTGTACTCGTTGGAATTTAGAAGATTGAGGGGGGATCTGATTGAAACGTATAAGATCCTAAAAGGATTGGACAGGCTAGATGCGGGAAGATTGTTCCCGATGTTGGGGAGGTCTAGAATGAGGGGTCACAGTTTGAGGATAGAGGGGAAGCCTTTTAGGACCGAGGTTAGGAAAAACTTCTTCACACAGAGAGTGGTGAATCTGTGGAATTCTCTGCCACAGCAAACTGTTGAGGCCAGTTCATTAGCTATGTTTAAAAGGAAGTTAGATATGGCCCTTGTGGCTACAGGGGTCAGGGGGTATGGAGGGAAGGCTGGGTTCTGAGTTGGATGATCAGCCATGATCATAATAAATGGCGGTGCAGGCTCGAAGGGCCGAATGGCCTACTCCTGCACCTATTTTCTATGTTTCTATGTTTCTATACATAACCAAAGACTAACAAGCAACAAATGTGCAAATGAAGACAAACTATGCAAAGAAAAAATTACTGAGAACATGAGTTATATAACATATAACCATATAACAATTACAGCATGGAAACAGGCCATCTCGGCCCTTCCAGTCCATGCTGAACTCTTACTCTCACCTAGTCCCACCAACCTGCACTCAGCCCATACCCCTCCATTCCTTTCCTGTCCATATATCTATCCAATTTAACTTTGAACGACAACATCGAACCTGCCTCAACCACTTCTGCTGGAAGCTCGTTCCACACAGCTACCACTCTCTGAGTAAAGAAGTTCCCCCCTCATGTTACCCCTAAACTTTTGTCCTTTAACTCTCAACTCATGTCCTCTTGTTTGGATCTTCCCCACTCTCAATGGAAAAAGCCTATCCGCATCAACTCTATCAATTCCCCTCATAATTTTAAACACCTCTATCAGGTCCCCCCTCAACCTTCTACGCTCCAAAGAATAAAGACCTAACTTGTTCAACCCTTCTCTGTAACTTAGGAGATGAAACCCAGGCAACATTTTAGTAAACCTCCTCTGTACTCTCTCAATTTTATTGACATCTTTCCTATAATGAGTTGTAAAGAGTCCTTGAAAATTATTCTGTAGATTGTGGAATCAGTTAGAGTGGTGGTGAGTAAAGTTATCCATGCTGGTTCAGGATTCTAATGGTAGTAGGGTATAAGTGTTCCTGAACCCGGTGGTCTTTGTACCTCCTGCTGGATGTTTGAACAAGAGAGTATGTCCTGGATAGTGCAGTGTTGCTTTCTTGTGGCAGTGCTCCTTGAAAATATGCTCAATGGTGGGGGGAGGGCTTTGCCTGTGACGGACAAGCCTGAATCCATCTGGGTTTACTCACTTTGGCTTGACATTCAATGTGCCACACTTCACAGCCATCTTAAATCAGAGGTTAAGAATTGTGCTAATGAATGCAAAAGCTTCACTTGTAGAGCATAATGCCTGGGAAAGCTGTCTGATTTCTAAATGGCCATTGAAAACAGCTTCTTCCCTTCTGCCATCCAATTTCTAAATGTACATTGAACCCATGAACACTACCTCACTACTTTATAGTTCTGTTTTCTTTTACACTACTTATCTCAACCTAACTACTTAACAGACATATATATACTTAATGTAACTCAGTTTTTTCTCTGTTTATCATGTATTACATTATACTGTTGCAATAAAGTTAACAACTTTCACGTCATATGCCGGTAATATTAAACCTGATTCTGATTTGCTTTGTTCGCAATCAGTGGAGTTGTTATCTAGGTTCCTTTTTTGTCACACTTAACTAATTGAATAAGATTTTAAAAAATAAGTTAAGTACTTGGTGCTCTCTCAGCTTTATCAATTATCCGGACAGCAAATCCTGGATGATGCGGGTCAAATTCTGGATGATACAGGGCAAATTCTGGATGATGATGGGCAAATTCTGGATGATGAGGGGCAAATTCTGGATGATGATGGGCAAATTCTGGATGATGAGGGGCAAATTCTGGATGATGATGGGTAAATTCTGGATGATGAGAGGCAAATTCTGGATGATGAGGGGAAAATTCTAGATGATGAGGGGCATTGATCATGTGGATAGCCAGAGGCTTTTTCCCAGGGCTGAAATGGCTTACATGAGGGGGCATAGTTTTAAGGTGCTTTGAAATAGGTACTGAGGGGATGTAGGGGTAAGTTTTCACACAGGGAGTGGTGTGTACGTGGAATGCACTGCCAGTGGCAATGGTGCAAGTGGTTACAATAAGGTTTTTAAGAGCCTCTTAGATAGGTACATGGAGCTTAGAAGAATAGAGGGCTATGCGCTAGGGAAATTCTAGGCAGTCTCTAGAGTAGGGTACATGGTCGGCACAACATTGTGGGCCGAAGGGCCTATAATGTGCTGTAAATTTCTATGGTCTATGTATATGTTGAAATTGTGAAAGTTAGCTCTAGTAGGTCAACACTGTTTTACTTTTATTAACCAATAGTTTGGATATAAACAATTTTTTTCTCTTTACAACTGATCAGAAGGTCAAATTTTCAATAGAAATCTGCATAATTCTGCAATGTTAATGAAGGACTGTCCTTAATTCAGGCCGTTCCTAGGTAACGAATGGGTTCCGTTTTTATAGACGCCCTTAAGTTCATTTTGTCTATAAATTGGCAAATACACAAAAATCACTCAATGCACCTCCATAACATTGTAAGGTGTGGCATCAAAAACACATAGGACTGATAAGAAAGAACGATTATTAAATGTGAAATGAGAAATGAAACTCGTTCTGCTATTCCTAGGATCGAAAGTCTTTGCAAGTATTGGACTTCTGAATTTAATAATATTACAAAACCTTGTTCATATGCAAAGGTGTCCGTAAAATGGGTATAATTAATCTGGGGTTGCCTGCAGATCTGTGGAAATGAATTTATTACTGATAACAGGTTTATTTTAGCCAGAAGATTCTGTGCTGCAGTTGTGGCTTAGCCAAAGTTTTATTAAGTTCTATCATAACATTTTTGCTCGTAGAAGTCTTTGCCCTGGCTAATGTAGGCAAGTATCCTATATGTCGTTTTCTCTGCCTTGTCTGCTTGTTTTGCAACCTTCATGGATCCTTGGACTTGAACACAGAAATCCCCTCCATTTCTCAGTATTTCTGACTAAGGATTCTATGAAGCAGCCTTGGGTCCCTTGCCACCAGCTATTACTCTTCAACCTCCTGAACCAGTGTGGATAACTTCACTCACCTCAGCCCTGGACTGATTCCACAACCTGTAGACTCACTTTCAAAGACCTTCCAGCTCATGTTCTCAACACTGAGGGAGTGAGAGCTGGTCCGCCCCTGAGTCTGGGGGCTTGGAGAAGCTACACGGATGATTGTCACATCAGAACAGCGAGTTGCTGGTCTCTGCTTTCGCTTTTGGCAGAAACGGTCTCTCTCTCCCTCGCTGGTGAGAGGGGGCCTGTCTGAGATAATGAAGTGCTGGGTTATGGACTGTAGTTTTGATGGTCTCTAGGGGCTTTTGCTATTGCTTGCATGCTGGGGTGAGAGGGTGATGGGGTTCTGTGCTCCTGTTGGTGTAAGTGGGGGGGGAGGGGGAGGGTCGATGCCTCTGTTACTGTTTGTGCATGGGAGGGGGAGGAGGAGCTTTGGGGTCTTGATGTTGCTAACATTCATTCTTTGATTTTTTTTATTTGTCTCTGTGAAGAGTAAGAATTTCAGGTTGTATACTGTATACACTCTCTGAGATTAAATTGAACAATTTGAACAGTTTGAATATTAATTAATTAATTATTTTTTTTTGAATTGCTCAGTTTGTCTTCTTATCAACATTGGTTATTTGACTGTCTCTGTTTGTGTGTAGTTCTTCGTTGAATCGGTTGTCTTTCTTTGTACCTACTGTGAATACCTGCAAGAAAATGAATCTCAGGTGACATACGCTTACTTTGATAATAAGTTTCTTTTAATCTTTTGAACTAGAATTAAGGTTTTTGTAGATCAATTCCTGAAACTGATAGCGGTAGGAAAGTAACTCTTTGGGACCCTGGCGGTATGGGATTTCAGGACTCTGGACCTCCTACCTGACAGTAGCAGAGAGAAAGTTTCATGACCCAGATGGTGGGGATCCTTGTTGATAGATGCTGCTCCCTACGTGGTGGGGATCTGATCCCCTCCCCCTAAGCCCTGGATCGAATCCAACATCTTCTCCCAGCTCCACACAAAGTTCCAATTTAAACACACATGATTAAGTAAGATTTAGCCAAATTCTTTGGGCAGAAATTAGGTGTAGATGGAATTGTACGTTGGGCGAGGAGTACAAAAGAAGGCGGATGTAAAACAACCTATCACAATTTGAATGAGGCAAGGTGCCATATGAAAGTAGTTCACTCCTTACCTCCTGCGCATTAAATTCACTGAGTGACGAATTGAAATCGGTGTAGTCATTAGAGTTCAACACCAAATAGCCACATTGATCATTCCCATCTGTGTTGCTTTTCCTGTTTTATTTAGTGATCAGTGGGAAGAAATATGCATTCTATAGAGAATAGGTGAGTATCTAATTCACAATAAAATATACATTCAGTGGCCACTTTATTAGGTACTTCCTATACCTAATCAAGTGTTCACTGAGCCTATGTTAAAAGTCTTCTACAGCTTTACGGTTCAGTGTATTACGTATTCAGAGATGCTCTTCTGCAACCACTGTTGTAACATGTGGTTATTTGAGTTACTGTTGCCTAACTGTCAGCTTGAACCAGTCTGGCCATTCTCCTCTGACCGCTCTCATTAACAAGGTGATTTCACCCACAGAACTGCCGCTCACTGGATGTTTTTTCTTGTTCCTCACACCGTTCCCCATAAACTCGAGAGACTGTAGTGCCTGAAAATCCCAGGACATCAGCAGATTCTGAGACACTCAACAACACCCGCCCCCCCCCCAGCCTCTGCCCATCAGACACTAACAATCATATCATTGTCAAGGTCACACTTCCTTCTGCTATTTGGTCTGAACGACTACTGAACCTCTTGACCTTGTCTGCATGCTTTTATGAATTGAGTTGTTGCCACATGATTGGCTGAATAGATACTTGCGCTAATGAGCAGGTGTACAGGTGGACCTATTAAAATGGCCACTGAGTGTAGGTACCAATTAAAGTTCAGACATTTATAATTATTTGTAGTATTAAACATAAATATGGTTTAGCAGTTGGAAATTGTTGACCAGAATGTTTGTGCTGGTATTGTTTACTTTCTTAAATTTCTGTTGGAAAGTGAATTGTTAGCTCTAAGACTGTATTTTTTTGGATTATACTCTGATTCTGGAGAACAGATGTCTTGAAAACTCACTGTGAAGTATCCTGAAAGAATATTCTTTATAATCAAATGACTTTTATTATTTAGACTATTTCCGGCTGTTTCTGACCCATACAGCACACATTTTCCCTAACAAACACTTTCGTAACAGATCACCGGCAAATGGAAAGTAAGAAACTGCGCACGACACTGGCGTAATGTACATGTTGCGTGTTAATTGCATATTTTTGGAAACAGCTCATATTTCACAGTGAAATAAGTAGCTGGAATATCATGGCCCATTTCCTGAAGTAAATATCCATTTACAATAAATCATCACAACTTTTTGAAGCAAGTGGTCATGACTCCAAGGCAGTGGTATTCAGGGCTCAGACTAGTTGTAACATTAATTCTTCCAAACCCAAATAAGCAAACCTAATCCCATGACAAAGCGGCTATATGCAACTCGTGGCATTAAAAATAACTTTCTGAAGGGCAGAGATTAAAAGAACAGCAACTGTGAGTTGTGTAAAATATTAACCACTAAACATCTAGTTTTACATGAGCGGTGCTGGTAGTATTTAGCGAGACTTGTTTTAAATATGTAATGAGTCCATCTTTCTTTTCCATATGACCTATTAAAATAACTTAGTAAAATTGGCACTAAGTTAAACCAGTAAGCATTACTGAGAGAGTTTTAATATTAGCATACTATATGTAATTATAATGCTAATGAATTTAATGAACAAAGGTTTGATCCACTATAGTAAATCATTCCAGGAATAAATCTGTGACCTGGTTGATTGCATGTATTAAATGTCAGTAATTTTCCATGCATGTGCTGCAGTATCACATAAAAGAGTATTCTCCAGATGATTCTTCTGTTAAATGTACATATCACATTGTGATTATTTTGCCCCTTGATATTTTCCAGTTTTTTTTCTCTTCTTTCTTAACTGCTTCTACTCCATGACAAAACTCTCAAGTCTGCTGCTAAGTGGAAAGAATTCACAGACTGCTAACTGTTCTGTGCCAGACTCGCTGTGCGATGTTTGTGCCTGACTGTGGCATGTTTTCGATTAACTGTCTGTGCTGGATGTGTGTCAGATTTCACATGCTGCCAGTGCACCACACTGCCTACATTAAGTGTATGTTGGACTGCCTGTTCAGCTCTGTATCTGACTGTGTGTGGTATCGCACAGTGACCATCTGTGCATGTTGTGTGTCTGACATTTCCGTACTTGCTTATCTGACAGTCAGTGATGCATTTTTGTTATGAGATGGAAAATGACAAAGAGGATAAAGAGTTGAGTCAAGGGAGGAAGAAATAGATTTTGTGGAACATGGTTAGACTCAAGGCAACCTGGCCTTAAAGGTAACACACATCAAAGTTGCTGGTAAACGCAGCAGGCCAGGCAGCATCTATAGGAAGAGGTACAGTCGACGTTTTGGGCCGAGACCCTTCGTCAGGACTAACTGAAGGAAGAGCTAGTAAGAGATTTGAAAGTGGGAGGGGGAGGGGGAGATCCGAAATGACAGGAGAAGACAGGAGGGGGAGGGATGGAGCCAAGAGCTGGACAGTTGATTGGCAAAAGGGATACGAGAGGATCATGGGACAAGAGGCCCAGGGAGAAGGAAAAGGTGCGGGGGAACCCAGAGGATGGGCAAGGGGTAGAGTCAGAGGGACAGAGGGAGAAAAAGGAGAGAGAGAGAAAAAAAAAATGTGTGTATATAAATAAATAACAGATGGGGTACAAGGGGGAGGTGGGGCATTAGCGGAAGTTAGAGAAGTCAGTGTTCATGCCATCAGGTTGGAAGCTACCCAGACGGAATATAAGGTGTTGTTCCTCCAACCTGAGTGTGGCTTCATCTTTACAGTAGAGGAGGCCGTGGATAGACATGCTAGAGTGCATGTCACCGTGCACTATAATAGTGCTCTGGCTTTTAGACGAGGCACGCCATTGCCAGAACATGCCTTCTGATGGCAGAAAATGCCTACTTGAGGGAGGGGAACAGGGGTAGACCACGTAGTGTGAAAGAGCATGGTATTACTGTGGAGTATATGTGTCAAGGTTGGATCTGCTGCTGCCATTGGCCCACAATGTCCCATGGATGCCCAGTTTTGAATATTGAGATAACAGCACATGTAAGCATAGAGAATGCTCTTAGTGTGAATACAGGATCCTGCGACAGAATTGTTAAACTATGGTTCCAAAACTGGAACCTGGCTTTCCCACACTGATTTTGTGACTGATGTCTACCAATCATGATAATAATTTTACTGTGTAGACCCCAATCAGATCACTATAAGCCAGTGATGTCAGGGGAAGTAAATCTCTATTCTCAGCAGCACAGCAGTGGAAACTGCGAGCAGTTTCATACTCCCGGAAGTGCACATCCTGCAGAGACCCTCATGCACCAGAACACACACTACACAATCAGGAAAGTTCGCCAACACCTCTTCTTTCTAAGGAAGCTGAAGAAAGCTGGACTATGCACATCTATACACACATCCTTCCACAGGCGCACAGTGGAGAGCATCCTCACCTGCTGCATCATTGCACAGTTTGGAAACTGCGCTGGCTGCAGTGGACAGGGACGCTCTACAACGGGTTACCAAAACTGCCAATGCATCTCTGGTACCAGCCTACCCACCATCAAGCACATATATATAGCAAGGTGCTTGAAAAGAACCTGTAAAATCATGAAGGATATCACCCACCCTGCTCATGGACTGCTTGTTCCACTACATCAGGGAAGAGGCTATGTAGCACCCATACCAGGAACACCAGACTCAAAAGGAGTTACTTTCCCCAAGCAGTAGGGCTGATCAACACCTGCACCCACTAACTCACCCCTCCTCACCACTCATCAAAACTTACCTTATCATTTCCCGTCAGAGTCACCTCCGTACAGAGACTCCTGTGCCTAGCGTCACTTTGTGGACATTCAATCAATCTATGCATATTAGTTAAAGTTAAAGTCTGTCCCAAGCTTTTTAGTCTCATCAGGCCGGTACTTATGCCAGTTTCCGTGGCGTGAAGCGACTGAGAGTACGAGTCTCCCCCCCCCGGGTAGGACACCAGTCTATTACGAGGTTAACCCCCAGCATTTTGCCAGTACCCATTTTCAGCAGGGTGGACTGGAGCATTGTGTGGTTAAGTGCCTTGCTCAAGGACACAACACGCCACCTCGGCTGGGGCTCGAACTCACGACCTTTAGATTGCTAGTCCAACGCCCTAGCCACTTGGCCACACGCTGCAATCTATGCATATAAACTACCTTACTTATTTATGTTTATCCTGATTTTTAATTATCGTGTTCTTTATCTTATTGTGTTTTTTGTGCTGCGTCAAATCTAGAGTAACAATTATGTTATTCTCCTTTACACTACACCTGTGTACTGGAAATAAAATTAAACAATCTTGATTCTAGTCCACTGTTCTTTGTATAGTGACCTATATCAATTGGAATTGGAATTGATCTATTATGGTCGTGTCTGCTGAGAAGTACAGTGAAAGACCTGCTTGCCTTCCATATGCATCATTTCATCATATCAGTTCACTGAAGTAGCACAAGGGAAAGCAATAAACAGAATGCAGAATATAGGGTTACATTTTCAGTTACAAAGAAGTGCAGGGCCAGTAGACAAAAATGTGTAGGGGCTGTGATGAGGAAGATTGTGAGATTAAGAATTCATTCTCAATGGTTGTATCAAAGTGGGTTGGGATCTGTTCTTGAGCCTGGTGTATATGTTTTCAGGTTTTAGTATTTTCTGCCCGATGGAAGGGGAGGAGGAGAGAGCATGTCTGGAGTGAGAGGGGTCTATGGTTATGCGGGCTGCTTCCCTCCAAGGCAGCAGGAAGTGTTGACAGAGTCCAGGGAGGGGCAGGTGGTTTTTGTGATGGATTGGGTTGTGTGCTCAACTCTCTGCAATTTCTTGTACTCCTGGCAAGAGCTTTTGCCGTATCCAAGCTGAGATGCATCTGAATCGGATTTTCTTCCTGTGGTGCATAAATAGAAATTGGAGAGGGTCAGCAGGAATATGTTAAATTTCTTTAGACTTCCTCTCCTCTTGTCCCTTTCCAAATGTTTCTTGAGCTTTACCTCTTAAAGAGTCCATGGGTACCCTCGTTTGCTTTGATCCTGCACTGCGCTATCACATTTCCTTCAAAGTGAATTAATATTTCAGATACACTGGATGGTGAAAATAAGAAATAAATCATGAAAAAAAGCTGGAAAAATCTTGGATTGGTGTGTTGAAATGAGGGCTAAATGTCCTTCTGCTCCTGATCCTGTAGACTTCTTTACAAAGGCCAGAAGTGTGGAAAGGGCCATGGTTTATCACCTGAATCCAGAGGTAACAGATTTTTATAGTATATCAAAATAAACTTTACTCATAATAAAAAATATTTACAGAAGTAAACCGTGCAATGCTTTCTCATTCTTCCATTCATAGTCAATGCTTTAAGTAGTGTTCTGTTACATTCCTATACACAAAAGCACTGTTGCCACACATGTGACCACCTTGGGTGGTTCACTACGATAATAATTGAAGGGCTTCTTCACTCAGCCTGTCCCCTCCCTCTCCAGTGACGGTAGAACGCTGTACTGTGGTCCTTCTCCACCAAACCACTGCAGTGGCTGCACCAAGCTTCAGGGCGTTCCTCCAGATGTACTCCCGCAGCCTTTCATGTGCCACTCGGCAACATTTCTCCACAGACATCTCGATGTACTGCCAGACTGAAGGGCAGGAGGTGACAGGTCCGATATTTCAGCTCTCCCCCAATCTTCTGCACTGAGGTAGAAACCTGGAAGAAACTGTCTGTGGAGTTAGAATTCACAACTGTTTAAACTCGGGTCAAGTTTCAAAGTTCCAACCGTGGACCTGGCTACAAATAGAATCATCTTGCAATTGTTGCGTTCATTAATGCAATTACCTCTGGTTTCTGCCACCAAAGGTTCAAAGGTGCAATTTAATGTCAGAGAAATGTACACAATATACATCTGGAAATGCTTTTTCTTCACAAACATCCACAAAAACAGAGATGTGCTCCAAAGAATGGATGACAGTTAAACTTAAGAACCCAAAGTCCCCCCCAGCTTCCCTCCCTCACGCGTAAGCGACAGTGAGCAACAATCCCCCCTCCCCCCACCGGCAATAAAAAAACAATCTTTGGCACCACCACCGAGCACTCAAGTGTGAGCAAAGCAGTACCAAGGACATAGACTTGCAGTTACCCCAAAGACTTTGGATTTCACCCGGCATTCGTCATACCGCAGATTCTCTCTCTCCCTAATAAGGGAGAAAGAGGTGTCTCCATCGGGGAGACATAGCAAGCAACTCCAGGTTTACGATGTTAAAATTCTGTTACGTTGCTTTTATTGAGCTCTGTGCCTGAAGATCGCAAAGATCCTGGGTCTTCGGGCCCACAGCAGTAGATTTTCTGACTCCCCCGACGACACATGGGTCTCCTGCCGTGACACTGACCCTCGATCCCCTCGTCTCCAGAGCCCCGAGATCTTAGGCTTCCAAATTCAACCCGGACTCACAGGCTGAACCTTTGGCGTGCCGAACAACGGCCAGTCCTGAAACCCTGAGAACGGGTCCCATTCTCGCAACAAACCGAAGTCAACGTGTAACTCCAGGTCATGGTCTTCAAAAGAACCCTGAAAGGGAAAAATAAAGATATTAAAGATGGAAATAGAACTGTTTCCAAAGATGCAAGCGAAGGAGTCGCTGTTTAGCAAGAGCAACAGATGCACAGGGATACTAATACCCATAGATTCTCTTCAAAGTCACATATCATTCTAAATTTGAAATATATTCTATTATTGTCACTGGGTCTAAATCCTGGAATTCTTTATCCAACAACGCACCGGAGGTATCTTCACCAGAATAATTGAAATGTGTTCAAGTGACCAACTCACTTCGACCTGAATCAAGAGCAATTAAGGATGGTCAATAAATCTTGGCGTTTATCGCAATGTCAAAGACACCCTTAGTGAAGATAATAGAGAATATTATATGTAGTTTTATTTGTTTGTTGAAAAAGGTGGCATAAATTTGTCAACAAAGGCTCTCGCAAATTTGTACAGATGTGCCGTGGAGAGCAATCTAACTGGTTGTATCACCATCTGGTATGGAGAGGCCATTGCACAGGGTTGGAAAAAGCTGCAGGAGGTTGTGAACTCAGTCAGCTTGGGCACTAGCCTCCCCAGCATTCAGGACATCTTCACCAGGCGATACCTCAAAAAGGCGACAGTCATCATGAAGGAACTTCACCATCCTGGACATGCCCTCTTCTGATTGTTGCCATCAAGGAGGAGGTACAGGAGCCTGAAAACACACATTCAACATTTTAGGAAGGAACAGCTTCTTCCCCTCTCCCCTCATATTTCTGAATGAACAATGAATCCATCCACAATGACTCATCCTTCTTTTTGTTCTCTCTTAGCACTACTTATTTAATATAATTTTTGAAAAATATATTTGTTATTGTAATTTATAATGATTTTTATTATTATGTATAGCATTGTACTGCTGCCACAAAACAACTAATTTCATGACATTTGCCAACAATATTAAACCTGATTCTAAATATTCTGGTATCTGTCCCCCACTTTTCCTTCGCTACATCGACGACTGCATTGGCGCTGCTTCCTGCACGCATGCAGAACTCGTTGACTTTATTAACTTTGCCTCCAACTTTCACCCTGCCCTCAAGTTTACCTGGTCCATTTCCGACACCTCCCTCCCCTTTCTAGATCTTTCTGTCTCTGTCTCTGGAGACAGCTTATCCACTGATGTCTACTATAAGCCTACTGACTCTCACAGCTATCTGGACTATTCCTCTTCTCACCCTGTCTCTTGCAAAAACGCCATCCCCTTCTCGCAATTCCTCCGTCTCCGCCACATCTGCTCTCAGGATGAGGCTTTTCATTCTAGGACGAGGGAGATGTCTTCATTTTTTAAAGAAAGGGGCTTCCCTTCCTCCACTATCAACTCTGCTCTTAAACGCATCTCCCCCATTTCACGTACATCTGCTCTCACTCCATCCTCCCACCACCCCACTAGGAATAGGGTTCCCCTGGTCCTCACCTACCACCCCACCAGCCTCCGGGTCCAACATATTATTCTCCGTAACTTCCGCCACCTCCAACGGGATCCCACCACTAAGCATATCTTTCCCTTCCCCCCTCTCTCTGCATTCCGCAGGGATCGCTCCCTACACAACTCCCTTGTCCATTCGTCCCCCCCATCCCTCCCCACTGATCTCCCTCCTGGCACTTATCCGTGTAAGCGGAACAAGTGCTACACATGCCCTTACACTTCCTCCCTTACCACCATTCAGGGCCCCAAACAGTCCTTCCAGGTGAGGCATCACTTCACCTGTGAGTCGACTGGGGTGATATACTGCGTCCGGTGCTCCCGATGTGGCCTTTTATATATTGGTGAGACCCGACGCAGACTGGGAGACTGCTTTGCTGAACATCTACGCTCTGTCCGCCAGAGAAAGCAGGATCTCCCAGTGACCACACATTTTAATTCCACATCCCATTCCCATTCTGACATGTCTATCCACGGCCTCCTCTACTGTAAAGATGAAGCCACACTCAGGTTGGAGGAACAACACCTTATATTCCGTCTGGGTAGCCTCCAACCTGATGGCATGAACATTGACTTCTCTAACTTCCGCTAGGCCCCACCTCCCCCTCGTACCCCATCTGTTACTCTTTTTTATGCACACATTCTTTCTCTCACTCTCCTTTTTCTCCCTCTGTCCCTCTGAATATACCTCTTGCCCATCCTCTGGGTCAACCCCCCCCTCCCCGTCTTTCTTCCCGGACCTCCTGTCCCATGATCCTCTCGTATCCCCTTCTGCCTATCACCTGTCCAGCTCTCGGCTCCATCCCTCCCCCTCCTGTCTTCTCCTATCATTTTGCATCTCCCCCTCCCCCTCCAGCTTTCAAATCCCTTACTCACTCTTCCTTCAGTTAGTCCTGACGAAGGGTCTCGGCCTGAAACGTCGACTGCACCTCTTCCTATAGATGCTGCCTGGCCTGCTGCGTTCACCAGCAACTTTGATGTGTGTTGTCTAAATATTACTTGCATATTTTCATCCCTTGCGTAAATATCATCGCGGTCTTGCAACATGCTTCATTTTCTGAAGTGCTGCAGAACAAATTGATCATTGTGGAACAGTTCACTTCCATTTTCCCAATCCCTCGCTTGATCCAAAGATAGAAGGGCAGCACAGTAGCATAGTGGTTAGCACAATGGCTTACGATACCAGCGACCCAGGTTCAATTCCCGCAGCTGCCTGTAAGGAGTTTGTACATTCTCCTGGTGACGCGCATGGTTTCCTCCAGGTACTCTGGTTTCCTCCCACAGTCCAAAGTCGTGCCGGTTGATAGGTTAACTGGCCATTGTCCTGTAAATTGTCCTGTGATTAGGCTGGGGGATTAAATTGGGGGATTGCTGGGCAGCTTGGCTAGTAGGGTTAGAAGAGTCTATTCCACGCTGTATCTCAATAAATAAATAAAAAGGAAAGTCATTGATTAACCACCTTAAGATGTTTGGGCCTAAGCCACCGTCTTGAAGAACTGCAGTGATGCCTTGGGTTTGGGATGACTGAACTCCAATGATTACAGCCACCTTCATCCGGAGTATTCCTGATGAAATCAAACTTGAACAAAGGTGAGCAGGTAAGAACTGAGGAAGCACTGCTTCATAACATTGTGAACAACAGCTTCCATCAGTTTGCTGATGGCTGTGTCTGGACTTGAGTGCTCATTAAGTGAATAGGATAGGTCCTTTTTTTTAGTGAACCAAGTATGTGTGGACAATCTTCCAGATTGTTGAGTAGGTGACAATGTTGTCACTTTCTTGGAACAGCTTGATGAAAGGATTGCCTCATTTTTGAGTGTTACTATTCGGTGCTTTGATCTAATTTGATGGAGCGTCTGTAGGTGCACATCCACAGGGAAAGGGAAACCTGAGTGTATTTCTGTTAACGTGACCCGGAACTTTGAAGATATCTCGGGAAACTTCTACCCCACCCTCCCCCTTGCCCCTTCTCTTTTTTTCCATTCAACATGCTGGCTACCCCCTTAATCCTTCTCTTCACCTCAACTGCCCCTCCTCTTTCCCTTTCTCCCCTGGTCCACCCTCCTCTTATATCAGATCCCTTCCTCTTCAGCCCTTTGGTTTTTCCATCTTTCGTCTCCCAGCTTCCCACTTCATTCCCCACTCCCCCGCCCACCCACCTTCCCCCTCACCTGGCTTCACCTATCACCTGTCAGCTCGTACTCCTCCCCTCCCCCCACCTTTTCATTCTCCCTTCCTCCTTCCTTTCCAGTCCTGACGAAGGGTCACAGCCTGAAATTTTGAACCCTTATTCCTCTCCACAGAGGCTGCCTGACCTGCCGAGCTCCTCCCACATGTTATGTGTGTTATGTGTACACCTGCCCTTACACTTCCTCCGTCACCACCATTCAGGGCCCCAGACAGTCCTTCCAGGTGAGGCGACACTTCACCTGTGAGTCGGCTGGGGTGATATACTGCGTCCGGTGCTCCCGGTGTGGCCTTCTATGTATTGGTGAGACCCAACGCAGACTGGGAGACCATTTCGCTGAACACCTATGCTCTGTCCACCAGAGAAAGCAGAATCTCCCAGTGGCCACACATTTTAATTCCACGTCCCATTCCCATTCTGATATGTCTATCCATGACCTCCTCTACTGTCAACGTGAAGCCACACTCAGGTTGGAGGAACAACACCTTATATTCTGTCTGGGTAGCCTCCAACCTGCTGGCATGAACACTGACTCCTCTAACTTCTGTTAATGCCCCTCCTCCCCTTCGTACCCAATCCTTTATTTATTTATTTATCCCCCCTTTTTCTCTCTCTCTTTTTTCTCCCTCTGTCCCTCTCACTATAACTCCTTGCCTGCTCTCCATCCTCTGGTCTCCCCTTCCCCTTTCTTTCTCCCTAAGCTTCCCATCCCATGATCCTCTCCCTTCTCCAGCCTTGTATCCCTTTTCCCAATCCACCTTTTCCAGCTCTGAGCTCCATCCCTCCGCCTCCTGTCTTCTCCTATCATTTCGGATCTCCCCCTCCCACTTCCAAATCTCTTACTATCTCTTCTTTCAGTTAGTCCTGATGAAGGGTCTCGGCCCGAAACGTCGACTGTACCTCTTCCTAGAGATGCTGCCCGGCCTGCTGCGTTCACCAGCATTTTTTGTGTGTGTCACTTGAATTTCCAGCATCTACAGATTTCCTCGTGTTATATGTGTTAGTTGAGAAACCTTTGTGTTTCCTTAGAGATTCTGTTGGTTGCTTAGCTTTGGTATGGGGCCACTTTATTTCACAAACTTTATGCTGTCATGCGCTATGTCCTACAGAGGGCATTAATGCACAATTTTTGTTTCAGTTTATGTCATCAATCTTCAAATTGTGGTCACAGTAGTTTTTCTTGTGCCAAATGTTTCCGCTGCTAATTCTCATTTCTGCAAGTCTCGTTTTGCAAGTTGGAAAGGTGGTGGATTTCCAGTGTTGATCCATGACTATGCTCTTCAAGCGCTCTACCTGTATCTTTTCTGCTTTCCTTGAGGGAGATTCCTAATCGACTGAACAGCCCATTGTTTTGTGGTTTGGTTCCAATGACAGCCAGTGACCGTGGATCCTTTTCACTCCTCACAACGTGTGATGAAATTCTATCCTTGTCGTTTTACCTGCTGCATTCCGACTTCGATCATCTTCCCAGAGCGCTTCTTACTGGAGTCAGAAGTTGCTTGGGCTGACGCCCTGCGATGATCTCCTCACCTGCTCAGCTTTGTTCAAGTTGGGTTTCATCAGGACTCAGTATATTCTTGGTCAAAAAGACATCATTTTGGGAATACTTTCAAGTCAGTACATAACTCAACAAGTGTAACATCCAAGGACTCTGGTTCAAGTTAGTCACCGACGTGTTCTGAAAGTCATTACCGTCCCTTCAACAAACACTATGAAAATTCACAACCAAACTTTTGAAATGGTTGGTTTATATTTTAAGCCATTTTTAATCCAGTGACATTTTTCTTGCTGCTGGGATCTTGAAATTATCTGGTTAATGCTCACCTTTTAACTAAAGGGAAATATAGCTACTGGCTAACTTTCTATTCCGGATGGTTGTACAAATTTAAGATAAAGTAAGCTAAGGTAAAACTTTATCTCGAAGGAAATTATTGTTGCAGGGTTGCTCAGTCAGAAATATATACTGTAAAATACTAAACGTAAGCATTGAGATACAAAAAATACAAAATGTGCATTAAAAAGTAACAGTGCAAAATACAGATGTGCAATGAAACCATATACCCGTGTACTTAAGGAGGAGGAGTTGCAGAGTCTTATAGCCACAGAGAGAAAGGATCTCCTGTGGCGTTCAGTGGTGCACCTTGGTGGGATCAGTTTGTTACTAAAGGTGCTCCTCTGTTTGTCCAGTATGACATGGAGGGGTGAGAGGGATTGTCCATAATGCTCCGTAGCTTCTGCCGCATCCTCCTCTCAGGCACAACCACCAGGGAATCCAGTTCCATCCCCAGAACAGAACCAGCCTTGCTAACGAGCTTATCAGTCTTTTTGGCGTGACATTCACAATTTTTCAAGCTACAAGATGAACTTGTTCCACAATAAATTCCATTCAGTCATTTGGGCTGGCCGTTCTGCTTTCCCAGTCATGTACGCTATGGGTAAACATATCTGCCAAGGGAGCAGCATTGCACAGAAATCTATTAATCCTTTCTGGAATTAGCTCCGAGCGATATCAATGTAGAGTTAGAATTTGCAGGATGGAAGCTGCTTACTGCCATGTCCAGTGTAGGCAGAAGAAGGAGAGAGAGTGGAGAAGGAGTCAAAGGAAGATGGGGGGAGATTCAGAAAGACGGCAGAGGGAAACAAGACTGAGGCAAAGAGCAGAGGAACTACGCGGATAAGGATGAAGATGATGCATAATGAGGAGATACAAAGGAGGTGGACACTGAAAAATGCCAGTGTGAAACGTCATTTGTAAACCTGTGGAATGCAGGAGTTTCCTCCAGTTTCCTCCCACAGAGGTATATTGGGTCGGTTAATTGATCGTTGTAAATTGTCCTGTGATTAGACTAGGGTTAATCGGGTTTGTTAGGTGGTTACTGGGCTGGCATAGATTGAAGGGCCAGAAGGGCCTACTCTGCACTATATCACTAAATAAATAAATAAACTAACTATTTTAGTTTCATTCAACTTTTCTCATAAGATGTATTATTTCTAATGATATATTTCATTCCAAAAATAAATGTACATCGTATTTGAAATTTTATCATCAATGATAAGTTTCAGCTCACATTCAATTTATTTTCTAGCCTTGTTCCTCTAATCTGGAAACTGTGTTTCATAAAAGACCTCGCCTAACAAATGTTTGCCTTATTTAATTAGAGTACACTGGGTAATTCACCCGTGTTGTGCGAGTATAGACCATTTGATGGCCTCAGATGCTTTCTCATGATGCAAGCTTTCTAAGCAAACTTTTGCTCTGATTTTTTTTCCCCACCAGTGTTTGGGAGCTATGGCAACATGCAGGTTTATGACTGTCCCTTTGTGGTACCTCATTAACACTTCAAATCATCCTACCTAGTCCCATGACTGCTGACTAATGTTCAGCCAAAAAATGTTGCATTGAAATAAATATTATAGATTGGAAAAACAAAATTCTTGGGTAATGTCAGTGAAGCTCAAAATGTTATAAACATCAAGCTAAATATCTCTTTAAATATTCAATGTGTTTTTTTAAAAAATTTGGGTAACTCTCCTGAAGTAACTTTTGAAGGTTTATTACTTTAAAGGGTGTAGATAATTGCAGCCTATTATCGTCATTCCTGTTCTGTACCCTGTGTGGAACATACGACTGCGATTTAAAAGCAGAAATCGCTGGAAGCCTTCAGTAGGTCAGGCAGCATTTATGGAAAGTTGAATGAGAAGGTTAATAAATTATCGGCACATTAGGAGACGCGAGATGGCAGCCGCTGGAATCTGGAGCAAAAGAAAACAAACTGCTGGGGGAGCTCAGCAGGTCGAGCAGCCAGGAGTGAAAGGAATTGTCGACGTATCAAGTCAGCAGCTTCTTCGTCTGTGTAATATATTATAAATTGTGTGGCTGTGGGTTGCGCTCAGCAGACCACTCTACACAAGTAGAATAAGAAAAACTACGTCAGCATGACAAGCAAAAAGTGTCTGGGAGCTTTCATCAGAAATGAAAAAGATACAGGTACAAGTTGGTTTTAAGTAGGCATTAAATTTGGGGAAGCGTACTTAGAACAAAAGGATTATGTCTGAGAAAATCCAAATAGCTTAATGAGAGTACATACTATCCCATTCAGTTTCCTTGTCTGTAAATGATGAGGCTGTGGTTATTTCTGCGGTCATCATGTTGGCTCAGATTTCTAATATTCTAACCATGTTGTTCTAGTCCACTGTACATGCCCCACAGCCCCACCATTTACAATGCATTACACAGTCAAAGAAGCTTAATGTGCTGGTAACTCTCCCTTTAAGTTATTTATTAATCATCTGATGCATATTTTGTAATGACTGCTATCAATGAAGGGCAAGGAACAGGTAGGTTTGCTTCAAGGTGACGCGTCACAGGAGGAAAATAGGATCTGACTACACAAGCTGATCCTAGATCCCTGCAGATCCTAGGACATCCACAACATTCTCATGTGGCTGTTCTGGTTAATCAGTCAACTTCATGGTATCTGGGTATCAGGACTCACTACTGAGTTTGGAATCTTTCTCTCAGGGTCTAATCCAAAGCTGTAGAAGGAAGGATTGACTGTAGTAGAAGTGAGGGAGTCCCACTATGATAAGTTCAGATGTTTTCCAGTGGTGTCACAGGCCCTTTCTCTTGCCTCTTGCTAACCTGTGGTTCTGCAACCTGAGTTTAATTAACTGGAGTGTTACTGTTCACAGAATCAGAATATGGTTGTAGTGAGGAAGAAGGTCAGTTGGACCAAATATTCTGTGCTGGGTCAGTGCAAAAGTAGTCCCATGGGTCCTATTTCCCACTTCTTTCCTGCACAATGGTAAACTCCTTCCTTTCAAGTATTTACCTCGTCATAATACACAAAATGCTGGAGGAACAACTTAAAATGTTGACTGTTTATGCATTTCCATGGACACTGTCTGATCTGCTGAGTTTCTCTGGCACCTTGTGTGTTTTGCTTTGGTTTTTCAGCATCTGAAGAATTTCTTGATCTTAAGTATTTACCTAATTCCTTTTTGAATGCTGCAATAGAAAATTCCAGCTCCTGTTCCCTTCCTTTCCGTCCTGATGAAGGATCTCGGTTTGAAATTCATTTTCCTCCATAGATGCTGCCTGACCTGCTGAGTTCCTCCGGCATTTTGTGTGTTTTGCTTTGCATTTCCAGCATCTGCAGAATTGCTTGTACCTTTCCAGTTGATCCATAAATTAAAAACTCAACAAAAAGTAATCGATACAGCCCAGTCCATCACGGGTAAAGCCCTCCCCACCATTGAGCACATCTACATGGAGCATTATCACAGGAAAGCAGGGACCATTTTCAGGAACCCACACCACCCAGCTCATGCTCTCTTCTCGCCTACCGCCATCAGAAAGAAGGTAAGGAAGCCTCGGGACTCACACCGCCAGGTCCAGGAAGAGTTATTACCACTCAACAGTCAGGCTCTTAAACCAGAGCGGATAACTTCATTCATTTTCACTTATTCCATCACTGAACTGTTCCCACAACCTATGGACTCGATTTCAAAGATTCTTCATCTCATGATCTTGATAATATCATTTATTTATTTATTATTATTATTTTCTTCTTTTTTTGTACTTGCAGAGTTTGTTGTCTTTTCCTGACTAGTTCCTGCCCTGTTGGGTGTGGTCTTTCATTGACTCTATTAAGGCCATTGGATTTATTAAGTATGCCTGCAAGAAAATGAATCCCAGGGTTGTATATGGTGATGTATATGTACTTTGATAATAAATTTACTTTGAACTTTGACAAATCTGAATCGGAATCAAGTTCATTATCACATACGTCTTGAAGTTTGCTGCTTTGTGGCAGCAGTTCAGAGTAAGGCATGCAAATTATTTATTTGCATTAAATAAATAAGTAGTGCACAAGATCAATAACAACGTAGCATTCATGAAATCATGGACTGTTCAGAGAATCAGGCGGCTGAGGGAAGAAGCTGTTCCTGGCATGTTGTGTATGGAACTTCAAGCTTCTGTACCTCCTCCACAAAGGTAGTTTTTCTTCATTAGTTTTGGTTCACTTTCCAGTGATCTTCATTTTACTCTTTCCAGCTTCTTGTAAACAGCTCCCAACCTCTGTCCCCTTTCTCTGCATTCCTGATCCACTTAGATCTCAACACATGTCACTTCCCCTCCCACATCCCCGAGGTCTTCCCCACACCAAAACATTCTTCTCATTGGTTCCATTCCTCCACTACTCCCCTCTGCCCATCCCACCTTGCTGACTTGGTTCCACACTCTACCTCCCTCTCCTATCACATTCCATCATCTTTAGACCTTTGTCACTTCCATCCATCACCTCCCAGCTTCTGGTACTATTCCCATTCTTCCCTTCTCCATCTGCCTCCAGGTGAGCCTACCAGCATTTGCTCCACTCCTTCCCTTCACCTTTCTTTATACCTGTTACCTCCTTTTTATCTTTCAATCCAGATTGAGTCTTGACTTGAATCGTTGACTGTTCGTTTCGCTCCATAGTTGCTGCCTGACCCGTTGTGTTCCTCCAGCGTTTTGTGTCCACTGCTCCAGGCACCAGCATCAGCATTCTCTCCTGTCTCCACTTTCACTCTCTGTCCTCTGATTCTTGACCTTTCCACCAAAGAGAAAAGCTTCTATAAGCTCTGTCTGGACCCTTCAAGATTTGAAATACCACTATTAGTTCCCATCTTTGAGGCCGAAGTATGCAGGTGTTTCCAACGAGAGGACAGCCGCGAGGCTGCGGGACTGGCCGGCGTCCCAGGGCAGGTACTCAGAGTGTGCGCGGCACAACTAGCTGGTGTGTTTGTAGAGATTTTCAATCTCTCCCTCTCCCAATGTAGAGTGCCCTCCTACTTCAAAACACCCACCATTGTCCCTGTACCTAAAAAAACCAAGGTAATATGTCTGAATGACCAGCATCCTGTTGCACTCGCCTCGATAATAAGCAAATGCCCAATTCAGACGGAGACGTACGTAAAGATTTTTACTCCTCACGTATGTGATGGATGTAAGAAATGAGGTCAATTCAATTCTTATTTAAGGAGAACAATACCATCTTTTCCTATTCCATGTATCCAACCCTGGAACCATTCACCATTCCAGTAAAGGGAGCATTCTGTATTTGCAAATTTACTACATGACAGACATCTGCCTGATCCAAATTGTTTTTTGACTTTGGTTTAACCCAAAGGCACAGTCCTTCCATAATATTGTGGCTGGCATCAATCAGTGGGACCCAAGGGAAAGTTTCAGTCAACTGAAAGGTCCCATCAAATAGGATACTCCTACATTGGCCCAAAATCAATTATTCTTTGTATTTTCCTGGGAGTGGACCCTGTGTTCCTAGAGTGGGAGCATGTGAGGGGAAAGGAAAATATCAAGCAGAGACATTTCTTTGATTTTCATTTTCCCAAGAGACCTAAACTAAACTAATGGCCAAAACCGAGGCTGTGTATCATGGGATACGTGCTTTCTTTCCACGCTGCATACAAAAATAGTGATGTACCACATTTAAACACGTGACACAATTGACATGTTTTCTTCAATGGGTCAAGCCAGACTTTGAAAAATACCTTTGTCATCCACAAAGATTGAGTTTTCTGTTTAATTATTTTCTTTTGAATTTACTTTTAGAATAAGTCAAGACATACAGTCTAGGGAGGTATGCTGTCATGCTCTTTGGCAGAAAAATAAAGGTGGACTATTTTCTAAATAGAGAGCAAATTCAGAAATCAGAGCTGCAAAGGGACTTAGGAATCCTTGTGGAAGATTCCCCAAAGTTTAACTTGCAGGTTCAGTTGGTGGTGAAGAAGGTAATTTTAGTGTTAGCATTCATTTTGAAAGGACGAGAATATAAAAGCAAGGATTAAATGCTGAAGCTATATAAGGCATTGGTCAGATGACATTTTCAGTATTGTAAGCTGTTTTGGGCACCTTATCTGAGAAAGGAGGTGCTGGTGTTGGAGAGGAAATTAACTTGAATGATCCCAGAGATGGAAGAGTTGATTTATGAGGAGCATTTGATGGCTCTGGGCCTGTACTCGCTGGAGTTTAGAAGAATGAAGGGAGATCTCATTGAAACCTATCGAATATTGAAAGGCCTAGACAGAGTGGGCTAGAGGACACAGTCTCAGAATAAAAGATGTCTCTTTAGAACAGAGATGAGGACAAATTTCTTTAGCCAGAGCATTGTAAATCTTCATTGCCACTGACAGCTGTGGAGGACAAGTCATTGGGTATATTTAAAATGGAAATTCTTCATTACTAAGAGCATCAAAGGTTATGTGGAGAAGGCAGGAGAATGGGGGTTGAGAAGGATAATAAATCATCCATGATGGAGCAGTCTCGATGTGCCGAATGGCCTAATTGTCTTCCTATGTTTATGGTCTTATAGCCTTATGGACATGAATCATTTTCTTTTAAACGTTCTTATTCCAAAATTCAAAACATAAATCATTTATATTTCCAATTATTGCAGCAGAGAAACCGTGCGAGCCAAAGCATAAAGTCCTGACTCCAGCCAACATAGCTCTCCAGGTGAATTAGTGGATTATGAGGGAAGCAAAGTCTCTCTTCAGGTCAGGGAATTTGAAATAAAACAAAAAAAATTGGAAAAACTCAGCAGGTCAGGCAGCATCTGCGAAGAGGGAAACTGAGTTAATCTCTCAGATAACACACATCAAAGTTGCTGGTGAACGCAGCAGGCCAGGCAGCATCTCTAGGAAGAGGTACAGTCGACATTTCAGGCCGAGACCCTTCATCAGGACTAACTGAAGGAAGAGATAGTAAGAGATTTGAAAGTTGGAGGGGGAGGGGGAGATCCAAAATGATAGGAGAAGACAGGAGGGGGAGGGATGGAGCCAAGAGCTGGACAGGTGACTGGCAAAGGGGATACGAGAGGATCATGAGACAGGAGGTCCGAGGAGAAAGACGGGGTGGGGGGGGGAACCAGAGAATGGGCAAGGAGTATAGTCAGAGGGACAGAGGGAGAAAAAGGAGAGTGAGAGAAAGAATGTGTGTATAAAAATAAATAACGGATGGGGTACGAGGGGGAGGTGGGGCATTAGCGGAAGTTAGAGAAGTCAATGTTCATGCCATCAGGTTGGAGGGTACCTAGACGGAATATATGGTGTTCTTCCTCCAACCTGAGTGTGGCTTCATCTTTACAGTAGAGGAGGCCGTGGATAGACACGTCAGAATGGGAATGGGAATGGGATGTGGAATTAAAATGTGTGGCCACTGGAAGATCCTGCTTTCTCTGGCGGACAGAGCGTAGGTGTTCAGCAAAGCGGTCTCCCAGTCTGTGTTGGGTCTCGCCAATATATAGAAGGCCACATCGGGAGCACCGGATGCAGTATATCACCCCAGCCAACTCACAGGTGAAGTGTTGTCTCACCTGGAAGGACTGTCTGGGGCCCTGAATGGTGGTGAGGGAGGAAGTGTAAGGGCATGTGTAGCACTTGTTCCGCTTACAAGGATAAGTGCCAGGAGGGAGATCAGTGGGGAGGGATGGGGGGGACGAATGGACAAGGGAGTCGCGTAGGGAGCGATCCCTGCGGAAAGGGGGGAGGGGGGGAGCGAAAGATGTGCTTAGTGGTGGGATCCCGTTGGAGGTGGCGGAAGTTACGGAGAATAATATGTTGGACCCGGAGGCTGGTGGGGTGGTAGGTGAGGACCAGGGGAACCCTATTCCTAGTGGGGTGGCGGGAGGATGGAGTGAGAGCAGATGTGCCTGAAATCGGGGAGATGCGTTTAAGAGCAGAGTTGATAGTGGAGGAAGGGAAGGCCCTTTCTTTTAAAAAGGAAGACATCTCCCTTGTCCTAGAATGAAAAGCCTCATCCTGAGAGCAGATGCGGCGGAGACGGAGGAATTGCGAGAAGGGGATGGCATTTTTGCAAGAGACAGGGTGAGAAGAGGAATAGTCCAGATAGCTGTGAGAGTCAGTAGGCTTATAGTAGACATCAGTGGATAAGCTGTCTCCAGAGACAGAGACAGAAAGATCTAGAAAGGGGAGGGCCGTGTTGGAAATGGACCAGGTAAACTTGAGGGCAGGGTGAAAGTTGGAGGCAAAGTTAATAAAGTCAACGAGCTCAGCATGCTTTCTTTTTTAAAGAAAGGGGCTTCCCTTCCTCCACTATCAACTCTGCTCTCAAACGCATCTCCCCCATTTCATGCACATCTGCTCTCACTCCATCCTCCTGCCACCCCACTAGGAATAGGGTTCCCCTGGTCCTCACCTACCACCCCACTAGCCTCCGGGTCCAACATATTATTCTCCGTAACTTCCGCCACCTCCAACGGGATCCCACCACTAAACACATCTTTCCCTCCCCCCCCTTCTGCTTTCTGCAGGGATCGCTCCTTACGCGACTCCCTTGTCCATTCGTCCCCCCCATCACTCCCCACTGATCTCCCTCCTGGCACTTATCCTTGTAAGCGGAACAAGTGCTACACATGTCCATACACTTACTCCCTTACCACCATTCAGGGTCCCCGACAGTCCTTCCAGGTGAGGCGACACTTCACCTGTGAGTCGGCTGGGGTGATATACTGTGTCCGGTGCTCCCGATGTGGCCTGTTATATATTGGTGAGACCTGACGCAGACTGGGAGACCGCTTTGCTGAACATCTACGCTCTGTCCGCCAGAGAAAGCAGGATCTCCCAGTGGCCACACATTTTAATTCCACATCCCATTCCCATTCCCATTCTGACATGTCTATCCACGGCCTCCTCTACTGTAAAGATGAAGCCACCACTCAGGTTGGAGGAACAACACCTTATATTCCGTCTGGGTAGCCTCCAACCTGATGGCATGAACATCGGCTTCTCTAACTTCCGCTAATGCCCCACCTCCCCCTCGTACCCCATCTGTTACTTATTTTTATACACACATTCTTTCTCTCACTCTCCTTTTTCTCCCTCTGTCCCTCTGACTATACCCCTTGCCCATCCTCTGGGTCCCCCCCCCTTGTCTTTCTTCCCGGACCTCCTGTCCCATGATCCTCTCGTATCCCTTTTGCCTATCACTTGTCCAGCTCTTGGCTCCATCCCTCCCCCTCCTGTCTTCTCCTATCATTTTGGATCTCCCCCTCCCCCTCCCACTTTCAAATCTCTTACTATCTCTTCTTTC
This sequence comes from Mobula hypostoma, assembly GCF_963921235.1. Lineage (NCBI taxonomy): Eukaryota > Metazoa > Chordata > Chondrichthyes > Myliobatiformes > Myliobatidae > Mobula > Mobula hypostoma. The sequence continues at coordinate 45,531,887 of NC_086118.1, read as the reverse complement.
AGTTAGCCCTGACGAAGGGTCTCGGCCTGAAATGTTGACTGTACCTCTTCCTAGAGATGCTGCCTGGCCTGCTGCGTTCACCAGCAACTTTGATATGTGTGTTGCTTGAATTTCCAGCATCTGCAGAATTCCTGTTGTTAATCCCTCAGATCACAGATTCTTCACCTGGTCTCGGAAAATGAGAGAAGAAGTTGCTGACAGGACTGGTGAGAGATAGATAGGACAAAGGGAACTTCTTCCATGGGACGGGGCAAGTTGATCCCAATATTTATGCAGTCACCTGACATAATGGTGAATGCAGTAAGAAAGCAAGAAAACAAAGGGACGTCTTGCTGTGAAGTACACTGTAAGTCACATACATATTAATTTATTGTCATATACATCAGGGTGCAATGAAATTAATTGCTCATGTGAAGCTCAGAGTAAAGCAGTATATGTGGTAATAATACAATAATTATAATGAAAAACAACACAGACTGTAGTGCAAGATGAAGTAGTGAAAAACGCTGAAGAGACAATAAAATGATTCATATTGGAGTTAAAATTATCCATTTTTTTAGTCAGAGGTACAGCATAGTAACAGGCCCTTTCAGCCCAACAAACCCACGATACCCAACTACACCCATTGACCAATTAATCTACTGAGGGAACTAGAGCACCCAGAGGAACCCCATGCAGTCTCAGGAAGAACGTATAAATTCCTTATAGACAGCAGTGGGAATTGAACCCAGGATATTGGCATTGTAGCAACATTATGCTACTCTTTATGCATAATGGTATTACGCCCCCAAAATTTAAGAATCTGGGTAACGTGGCAGCAACGGCAGGATGGGGATGTGAAAGTGGTGATTGGTTCAGGAATCTGATAGTCAGGGCTACTGTTAAAACCTAAAACTGCAAGAATACTAAAAATGTCTACCAGAACCAACTGTCTGTGTCGAGAACAGAACTTTGACCTCAGCTGCAAATGCAGAGAGAGCAACTTAATTGGTATTGTTGAGCTCAACATTGAGTCTGCAAGCTGCGCGATCCCCAGATGGGTGATGAGGTACTGTTCCTCAAGCTAACATGGCTTCATGTTGGAGCAGTGTAGAAGGAAGAATGGAAGTGAATGGAAAATTAAATTGACTATCATTTGGAAGTCCAGGGTTACCGTTGAGAACTATATGAAGATGCTTTGTAAAGTGGTCACCCAATCTGCACTTGCTCAGAAAATCTACCTCTCAAAGGCCTTCTTGAGAATTTTTTTGCGGCATTTAATCAAAAAACTATCTATGGTCTTCCTGGTTAAAAGCATCCAAGCAGATATGATATGATGTATCCTTTTAACAACAGCAACCGCTTCCATAGTACGTCTGATGCAAGAACAACCACAATGTGCTTCACAGAGGTGTCATTAAAAGAAAACATTTTTCACTGGACCTCATAGAGTGTAAGGATAAACAAGCAAAAAAACCTGGTTAAAGAGATAGAAAGAAGGGAAAAAAAGGAAATAGGAAACAGAGATTCAAACTATTTAAATCTAAAATTAGTAATTTAACATTAACTAGCATACATCTGTTTAGGGACAAAATGCAACTGGTTTATAACGTCATCAGTGCCAGGGTCAATAATTCACCTGTTTTCATTCCTGGGGCTTCATTGTTTGGAGAAGACCCTGTGATGGCAGGAAGTATAATCTTAATTCCACTCCTCTGGCCCGCTGCAAACTCAGATCTTTGCCCTCTTGAAACTGAGATCTGACCCTGACCTTCAGGGTTCATGACCCTCCCTGAGTCAATTTTCACCTCCCTCCAGTCGCAAGCGTTGTTTATCCTCTGATCAGTCAGCCCCCACCATCTCTAGATCCTCACTGTGAAATAAACCTTCTCGTACAGGGTGAGAGCAGGTGCCTAAAGGTAGTTGCTGCCAAATTTCAAACTTCCCCATGCGAAACTTATGCACCAAAAGATGTTTTAACTAATGCTTACATTCACTCTCCTAGCTCTAATTTTCACCTACTGGAAAAGTACTGTAATCTTGGAGATTCTGTTGTCGAGGATTTACTCCCAAAACAAATTCCTTGTAGGGAATCCCTTGTGTGGGCAGTATTTAGTTCTTGGTGCAAGTCAACAAATTTCACAACATATGCCCATGATATTAAACCTGATTCCGACTTTGATTCTGATTTTGAGATATCTTCCATCTAGAATCAAGTGCGAAAATGGGAGCTGTGTGACTCACGATGAGATCAGACCTGGCTGAATGCACAGACATTCACTTGTGCAACATTTACCGAAGGGTACCAGTCTTTAAAGACCTGACCTGTCAGCACCAAAATACATTATTTTATATTGTATATCGGGAGGAGGAGAAGATGGCAGTGCGGCGCAGCGTGCGTGGCCTCTCTGGCGATGAATATCAGTGAACTGTCAAGTAGGAGGTCGTGCACAATCCTGATTTGATGGAGGCAGACGTGAGAGCATGGAGGAACATCTGGTGAACCTTCTGAAATGCCCGCTTCACTGCCGCTGCTACTGTGTGGTCCAGAATCTCCGGAGGGAAAGGCCCCGAATCCTTGGCTTTGCCTGTGGCTTGGCGGCCGGGGTCGCGGTCGAAGAGCTCAGCAGAGATGGTGCTCGGTGCTCGGTGTCGGAGGGCTGGTCGGAGGCTCGAAGTTTTCAGATGGACTCAGAGTCGGACTGTGGTCGGGTGCTTCCAGGATGCTGCATCGGCAAGTTTGCGGTGCTGGAAGCTCATGACAGGGAGAGTTTCTTCCTTCTACCATCTGCGTGAGATGTTGGGGCTATCGGGACTTTGAAACTTTTTTTTTACCATGCCCATGGTCTGCTCTTATCAAATTACGGTATTGCTTTGCACTGTTGTAACTATATGTTATAATTATGTGGTTTTTGTCAGTTTTAGTCTTGGTCTGTCTTGTGTTTCTGTGATATCATACCAGAGGAACATTGTATCATTTGTTTAATGCATGCATTTCTAAATGACAATAAACGAGGACTGAGTGTCCTCATAATCTAATCTAATCATTGATCCCAAGGAGACATACATTACAGAAACATACCCTTTGGCCCAATGAGTTCAAGGCAATCATCAAGCGTCCATTTATACTAAACCCCTATTAATACCATTTATTCTTCCTACACTCCCCAGCTTCCAACACTTACCTATACACCAGGAGGAACTTACAATAAAGATATGTAAGATTTAAAAAGATAAAAAAAACTGCCCATAAAATATCTAAGAATACTAATCAACCCTCTTCATTTCATTGCAGGCATTCAAAGTGGAACAAAGAAAGACAATAAAATGAATGTAAAAACTACACACAAAGGTTGACAAGCAACCAAGGTGCAAAAGTAGACCAATTACAAATAAAATAATAATAATATTATCATTACATTATTTCAACCTATTATTGCAGATAGGACAACCCATAATAACTGTAATATTACAGGGTAAACAAGCAAGAACAACTTATTAATAGATATAGCCATTCCAAACACACATAACTTAAGGAAATCAAGAAGTGAAAAACGCCAGAAATATGCTGAATTAAAAGAGGAAATTGAAAGACTATGGAACATGAACAGGGTATATATTGTCCCAATACTAATACCTACCTCTGGTATCATCCTAATAAACATTTAGGCGTACACAGCAATATTTATGTAAATCCTCAGAAAGCCACAATACTAAACTCCACCAGGATAGTCCAAAAGTTCCTAGCAATTGAGAAATGAGTATGCTTAGCTATGTCTGTACCTCAGAGTTTACCAGCTTGAGATGTGAAAAAAATAAAAACGTAATAATTATAATCATCATAATAGAGTTGGAGACCTCCTCCCGGAAACAGAGGGGCTCCTTGTGGCAAATACAGGACCAGGTGGTTTATCAAAAATACACCTTTAAAAGACCAATAAATTCAAGACGATAAATGTAGAAAATGCCAAGAGAAATCAGAAACCATCCAACAAATTACAGGACCCTGCGGCAGTTTAACACAATCTGATTCCTTACACAGGCACAATCAAGTGGCAAACATCACTCACCAAAATCTTGCTTTAATATACAAACTCATGAAAGACGCTATACTTTACTATAAATACAAGCCTGATCTAGTTTTAGAGTCAGAGTCTGTAACTGCAAATTAAATGAAGACCAATCCGTTATTACAGATGGGACAATCTATAATAACTATTCAGATAGAATATTGCAGGATAAACAAGCAAGAACAATTTGTCTAATAGATATTGTCATTCCAAACACATACAACATATGGAAATCAGTAAGTGAAAAACACCAGAAATATGCTGAATTGAAAAACTATGGAACATGAACATGTTGTACACTGTCCCAATAGTAATATCTACAACTGGTATCATCCCAAAGTCACTACACAATAGCATTAAGCAATTAGGGCTCTACAGCAATATTTATGTAAATCTTCAGAAAGCGACCACACTAAACAGTACTCGAATAACACCTCAGGATTTACCAGTATGAGCTGAGAAAAGAATAAATAAATGGATACATTAGTAGATAGATAAATAAATAAATATGAGAAATAGATATTTTAGGGTAAAGAGCTTTGTGCAGTTTGGCGTTGGAGTTTATAGTTGTGGATTTATTAAACTTCTCAAACAGTGGAGTGTGTGTGAGAGGCAAATACTGTTAATGGGTGGAAAACTGTTTTTTTTTGGAAGTTATTTCTCCCAAATGATCCTAGTTAAACAGAAGTCTTGCTACTCAAACCATTCAGGTTGTGAAAGTCACTAACTTCATAACGGAGACATTAACAGCTTTCAGCCCAATTCATCCATTATGCTCAACATGTCTGTCTAAGCGTGTCCCATTTGCCCAGGTTTGGCCCACATCCCTTTAAACCTTTCCTATCCCAACACCTGCTCAAATGTCTTTAAATTTTTGATCTGTTACCTGCTCCACCCACTCCCTCTGGTAACTCAGTTCATTCCCCACCACCCTCACTGTGAAGAACTTGCCTCCCAGATCACTTCTAAATCTTCTCCCTCTCACATCAGACCTATGCCCTCTTATTTTTGATACCCTTTCCCATGGAAAAAGAGTGTGCATACTCATCCTTTCATGATTTAATAGATCTCTATAATGTCTGCGAGCATAGCCTCTGAATTACAGCCTCTACATAAGGAGGCAGTAACGAGGAATGAATTTCCAGTTACAAAATGCTCTTCGTGGACTAATATGCCTCACATCCAATTAATTATTTTCTAACCACAGCCACTGCCCTTTCATAGAGAAACATTGTTGTCTGCTTATATATCACAAGATCTGATGAACACCAATGAGATAGGTATCCAGCTCATCTACTTTTGATGGTAAGGGCAACAGAGGGGGTGGTTTGAATATCTGGAGTACATATAATGAGGATGTTGGAAACTTGTGATGGCAAAGCAAAGGTTTTCTCTTCCTTTCTTACTAATTTAAAGCCATTTTCCTCGCGCTGACTGCATGAACAACATTTCATGATGATAATGCAAGCTTTAGATGTTTGAGTTCTATGAGCACTTATTTAAAAAGTAGAGAAATCTGCATGTTTAAAAAAATACACAATCCTTTTTGGCAACCCTTTGGTTTTAACTCTGCATTTAATTCTGATGCAGAAAGCCCTCTGCCTGAAGTTCCATTATTTCCCCAGTCCTCTTTTCCCGGTAGCCTAGCTACTAATGCACCAGGTCAAATATCAGGCTCAGAAAATAAGCAGTTACTGAGGGTGAAGTTTTCTAATATATGCTGGTATAAAATTCCGACTACCTCCTTTTCAGACAAATATATTCTCAGTACACAGTGATATAGTGAAAGTTGTCCCAAATGCCAATCAACGATTGCTACAAACACGAGAAAATCTGCAGATTCCGGAAATCCAGAGCAACACACAGAAAATGCTGGAGGAACTCAGCAGGCCAGGCAGCATCTACGGAAATGAATAAACAGTTGATGTTTCGGGCCGAGACCCTTCATTGGAACTCAATGATTTCTATTATGGTCTAGGTGCTGAGTTACTGTCACCTTCTCTTAAGTAAATAGTCCAGCGAAAAGATGTGCTTTACCATGTAAATTTTAAATATCAGATTAACTTGACTTAAAACTCATACAAATAGTGTGCAAAATAATGGGATTATTTAAAAGTAAATATAAAAGAACTTTGATACATGAAAGAAGAGAACAGGTGGCATTTCATTTATCTCCCAAAAATATAAAAAGCAAACTAAAGAAAAATAAAAATAATCCTAAAATTGACTGTAAGTGTGCGCCAAATGCAAATTGTTTGCTTTGGTTTGTTTTGGTTGAAATGGCTTCAATACTCCAGTTTCTTTTGGCACTGAAAGACTTCATAGTGCCCACCATGTGCACATGCCTCAGAGTTGGCTTGGAGCTATCGTTATATTGCTGTAGTCATTTGCATGCTTGCACATGACACTTGCTCATAGTATGCGAACTAGACGGATTATGATGTCACGTCGTGCGTGATGCCAATTTTCTGGCGGTGCATGTTGTCCTCCCTCCACTTCGTGCTGTTGAAACGATGGTAATTAAGATGGAACCCCGCCCCCTCACACTCCTTCCCTGTCCCTCCCGCCTCTATATGAAAGGATTATCACTCACATTGTTCGCTTCATGACTTCTATCTGTTCCTCTAATTCTATAAATGATTATGCTGTCAGCAGTTTCAGAAATCAAAGGAGCACCATCTGGTATTTCACTAGTTTAATTTTTCCCTCATTATTATTTTAAACATTCATTACAAATTTCCACTTTGATTTGTCCAAATAATACAAAACTTTAATCCCTATAACTACTAAGATTTTACATCTTAGTTTTCCTATCTTAGCTCATACCTCACTGTGGTACTAATCTCATTCTTTATCAATAGATCTTCTTCTCCTCTTTTTTTTATTCTTTGCCTGTTATTCTGAATCCCAGGACCTTGGAATATTAGATTCCAAACTCTTGGCTATCTTAAGCAACTTTCCCAATAATTGTTTTGAAATCATACCTCCATTTCTATTTGTGTATCAATCACCCAGGTTGTTATGAACACTGTGTTCACTCAGATAAGAGACCGTTAATTTTGACTTTTTGACATTTTTGTGTGCTTAGTCTATTTATAATCACACTCTTATATTAGCAATCTTTGTCCCTTCCTGTTCTCCTCTGGTCGTCATTATTTACAATGCTATCCTGCAATATTACCACGATTTTTTTCTTTTACGTTAGCTTTCCAAATTTCCCCTCACCAGAGTCCTCCTCTTGTTACTTAGAACTCTGTACATCTCTATCCCAATGGAACAGCTCCTCTTTCTCCAGTACTGCTACCCAGCAACCATGTAATGAAGATCAATATTTCGGCTGCGAACTCAGCTGCCACATTTGATCCTATTGATCCAGAAGTATTTTGCATGTGGTTAAGGCAGCAATCCAGAGGTTATCACCTTTCAAGCTGTGTCTTTTAACTTAGTGTCCAACTACTGACATCCCTTTAATAAAACATTCTTATTGATCTTGCCTACAGTAAATTGCCTATGTAGTAGTGTGTAGCAACTGGATCTTTGCTCTCCTACTCTAGGTGCCTTCTAGCCATTTAGTGCATGACTTTAACCCAGATAATGAGCAGACTGTACAGACATTGGAATCCATGCTCCCAGCTACAGAGGACAGTATCTTCCACTTATCTCTAGTGTCCACTATCACCACCACATATCTTTTCATTTCTCCAGCATGAATGGATTCCTCTGCCAGAGTGCTGCTAATCCTCTTGCTAAATCTGCTCTTATCCGGGCTAAAAATAACTCCATATCTGTTTAACAAGCGCAAGGCCTGATGCTCCTTCATTGTTTCCTTCTGGATCCTCATACCTGTCCTACTTATAGTCACATCCTTCTGTTCCTCTTCTATTGCCCTATTTTAAGGATTGCGACTGCCTCCTGAAAGAAGGAATCCAGGTACTGTGGTATTGCTAAGGTAAAGTTCAGACTCTACTTGCACACCACTCGTGTAAGGCATGGTTATTTGAGTTACAGTTGCCTTCCTGCCCACTGGCCATTCTTCTCTGACCTCTCTCATTAACAAGGCATTTTAACCCACTAAATTATCATTCCCCGCATGCTTCTTTTTCTTGTTTTTCATGCCGTTCTCTGTTATTCCTAGAGGGTGTAGTACGTGAACATCCCAAGAGATCAGCAGTTTCTGAGATACACATACAACCCCGCCTGGAACTAACAATCATTGCGTAGTCAAAGTCACTTTGATCACATTTCTTCCCCATTCTGATGTTTGTGCTGAACAACAATGGAACCTCTTGACCATGTCTGCATGCTTTTATGCACTGAGTTGCTGTCACATGATCGGCTGATTAGATCTTTGCATTAACAATCTGGTGTCCTGGTGTAGCTAATAAAGTGGCAACTGAGAGTAGTTTCTGTGGCATGACATTTGAAAAAGCATTCACTAAGCTTGCCCTGTTCATGTTTGGCTATGAACATTTTCCAAGACTATATTAAGCCCTGGGGCTACTCTCCTGGCATTGATCTGCACGGCTACCTGCCCCAAATTCTCTTACTCATGCATCTAGAGATCTTACTAGCACTCTAGTGATAAGATGGTATCCACCAGTGGAGTATCTGAGCTTATAACTGGCCATTCTTTCTTTTTCCCATGCCAATTTCAGTTGCAGGTCAATTTCCAGAATTGTATCTTTCCTATCAGACATAGAGGTTATGCTTTAAAAATGCATTGGTCTGAGCTCACTTGAAATATAATGAACAGTTTTGGACCCCTTATCTAAGAAGGGATGTGTTGGCATTGGACAGGGTCCTGAGAAGGTTTACAAAAATGTTGCCCAGAATGAAAGGGTTAATTTAAGACAGGCATTTGATGGCTTTAGACCTGTACTCATTGGAGTTTAGAATTGGGAGGGGTGGTAGATTTCATCGACACCAGTTCAAGAGCCGAGAGGTAATGTTACAGCTGTATAGAACCCTGGTCAGACCCCGCTTGGAGTATTGTGCTCAGTTCTGGTCATCTCACTACAGGAAGGATGTGGAAACAATAGAAAAGGTGTAGAGGAGATTTACAAGGATGTTGCCTGGATTTGGGAGCATTCCTTACGAGAGTAAGTAGAGTGAACTTGGCCTTTTCTCCTTGGAGTGATGGAGGATGAGAGGTGACCTGATAGAGGTGTATAAGATGATGAGAGGCATTGACCGTGTGGATAGTCAGAGGCTTTTTCCCACGGCTAAAATGGCTAACACGAGAGGGCACAGTTTTAAGGTGCTTGGAAGTAGGTACAGAGGAGATGTCAGGGGTAAGTTTTTTATGCAGAGTAGTGAGTGTGTGGAATGGGCTGCTGGCGATGGTGGTGGAGGCAGATACAATAGGGTCTTTTAAGAGACTCCTGGATAGGTACACGGAGCTTAGAAAAATAGAGGGCTATGGGTAACCCTATGTAATTTCTAAAGTAAGTACATGTTCGGCACAGCTTTGTGGGCTGAAGGGCCTGTATTGTGCTGTAGGTTTTCTATGTTTCTATCGTATATTGCTAGGCATGGATAGATTGGGCAGGGAAAGGATGTTCCCTATCGTGGGACAGTTGAGAACCAGAGAGCACAGCCTCACAACACAATGATGCCCCTTCAGAGCAGAGATGAGGAGGAATATCTTCAGACAGAGAGTGGCGAATCATTCAAATTCATTGCCACAGAGGGCTGTGGAGGCCAAGTTGTTGGGTATATTTAAAGAAGAGGTTGATAGTCTCTGTTTAGTAAGAGGGTCAAATGTTACAGGGAGAAGGCAAGAGAATGAGGTTGAGGGGGATACTAAATCAACCGTGATACAATGATGGAACAGATTCAATGGGCTGAATGGTCTTATGGCCTTATGCTAGACATCTGCAATATTGTCTCCTTTCCTTTGTACCCACCCTATATCCAGCGCGGTTCCTGCTTTCTGTACACAGGTATATTTATTACTAGCATTTAGCATAACATCAAAATGAGGCCCACTGAACAAGAAGAGCAGTCTCTAATTCTGGTTTTCAGGAGCTATTTGTTATCCAAGGACATTGTGAGGCAGCAATGATATAAAAGCTCCCTTCTGGTAAGTGCTATTGGGTATTTAAAGCAAAAGCTTCAAACCATCTTAAAACCTTCTTCCCCCAGGCAGTTAATCTGATCACCCATTCTAGTTAACTCCCCCACACCCCCTCTATCTATTACCTCAGTCACTGTACTGTATTGTGTACAATTTAAACCGTGTTTTAATAATGTATGTTGTTTGTTTGTTCGTTCGTTATGTGCTGTGTTGTACGACATAGTTGATCATGGACTTCCCATGACCTTGACTGCTCATGGCAAATTTTTCTACAGAAGTGGGTTACCATTGCCTTCTTCTGGGCAGTGTCTTTACAAGATGAGTGACCCCAGCCACTATCAATGCTCTTCAGAGATTGTCCACCTGGCGTCAGTGATCGTGTGACCAGGACTTGTGATATGCACCAGCTGGAAGACCCTGGTGAGACTTGTTCTGGAGCTGCTCCGGCCTATGGTTAGGCCACACTTAAATTCCCTCCAGTTCGCCTACCAGCCCCGAGTAGGAGTTGAGGATGCCATCGTCTACCTGCTGAACCGTGTCTACGCCCACCTGGACAAGCCAGCGAGCACTGTGAGGGTCATGTTTTTTGACTTCTCCAGTGCGTTCAACACCATCCGCCCTGCTCTGCTGGGGGAGAAGCTGACAGCGGTGCAGGTGGACGCTTTCCTGGTATCATGGATTCTTGATTACCTGACTGGCAGACCACAGTACGTGTGCTTGCAACACTGTGTGTCCGACAGAGTGATCAGCAGCACCGGGGCTCCAGAGGGGACTGTCTTGTCTCCCTTTCTCTTCACCATTTACACCTCGGACTTCAACTACTGCACAGAGTCTTGTCATCTTCAGAAGTTTTCAGATGACTCTGCCATAGTTGGATGCATCAACAAGAGAGATGAGGCTGAGTACAGGGCTATGGTAGGAAACTTTGACACATGGTGTGAGCAGAATTATCTGCAGCTTAATGTGAAAAGTACTAAGGAGCTAGTGGTAGACCTGAGGAGAGCTAAGGCACCGGTGACCCCTGTTTCCATCCAGGGGGTCAGTGTGGACATGGTAGAGGATTACAAATACCTGGGGATACGAATTGACAATAAACTGGACTGGTCAAAGAACACTGAGGCTGTCTACAAGAAGGGTCAGAGCCATCTCTATTTCCTGAGGAGACTGAGGTCCTTTAACATCTGCCGGGTGATGCTGAGGATGTTCTACGAGTCTGTGGTGGCCAGTGCGATCATGTTTGTTGTTGTGTGCTGGGGCAGCAGGCTGAGGGTAGCAGACACCAACAGAATCAACAAACTCATTCGTAAGGCCAGTGATGTTGTGGGGATGGAACTGGACTCTCTCACAGTGGTGTCTGAAAAGAGGATGCTGTCCAAGTTGCATGCCATCTTGGTCAATGTTTCCCATCCACTATATAATGTACTGGGTGGGCACAGGAGTACATTCAGCCAGAGACTCATTACACCGAGATGCAACACAGAGCGTCATAGGAAGTCATTCCTGCCTGTGGCCATCAAACTTTACAACTCCTCCCTTGGAGGGTCAGACACCCTGAGCCAATAGGCTGATCATGGACTTATTTCCTGGCATAATTTACATACTTACATATTACTATTTAACTATTTAAGGTTTAATTACTATTTAATTATTTATGGTGCAACTGTAACGAAAACCGATTTCCCCCGGGATCAATAAAGTATGACTATGACTATGACTGATCATAAGACCATCTACCACCTGCTCCTCTGGCTTCACCTGACCTTGATCGGGAGTTGGGGTGGGGGGGGGGGAGGTTGCTAAGCAGATACTATACCTTATCTAAAGGTGACCTGCAGGCTAGCAGAGCGAGGGGGTGCCTCACACCTCCTTTAGTAGCGACGTATCTCCACCCTCCACACCCAGTACATAGTTCATGTTATGCAGATTGAATTCCATATCTGTACTTCTAACTTTATTTTATATAATTCTTTATTCTGTACAGTTGTTGAATGTTGTTTTTGGTTGCATGTCATGTCAACACACGACAGCAAATTCCTAATACATTGTAAATGTAAAATTCGATTAAAGTTGACCCTTTATTCCTGATCCCAGAAATGATACAGATGGACAGGGATGTTCACTGTCACTGTCACTCACTGTTGTTCCTCATGCAACATCTCCCTTGAATCCACTGCTTTGCTTTCACTGGTGTCCAAAACAACCTAAAGTAACAGACAGTTTCTCAGTTCTCTGCATTGCTGTAATCTGCAATCTGCAAGCACTACAAAAAACAGGAATGCCATATCTTATTTGACGTGGGTGGCATAAACTTTGATCACTTGACGGGTGAGGGAAAAATTCACGCCATCATGTCATGTTTTTTTAAGTAAGCCGTACTGCATGCATTGTAAATATCTGTTTTTACTCAGACTGATCTTTGCACAATCTCATTGTCTTGTACAATGACACTAAAGTTCTATTCTGTTTTACTCTGTTCTAAAAGCTTCTTCCCCCAGCCAGTTAGTCTGATTACCTTTCTAGTCAGGTCTCTGCCCTCTCTGTCTGTTGGCCCAGCACTGCACTACACTGTAAACACATTAGCACATTATATTTTATAATGCTGTTTACATTGTAAATACATGCTGGTATGCAATTTTTATTCCAAATCTGTATTTTCACCTCTCAATTTATTCGCTTATTTATACTGTATAATTCATTATTTTTATACAATTCTTTATTCTTATAATTGTTGTATGTTGTTATTTTTTGTTGCATGTCACACCCTGACCAATACACCACAGCAAATTTCTAATACATGTACAGTAAATTAATACTCAGCTGTCACTTTATTAGGTACAACTATACACCTGCTCATTTACGCAATTATCTAATTTACCAATCATGTTGCAGGCATTCAACACCTAAAAACATGCAGATATGATCAAAAGATTCAGTTGTTGTTCAGACCAAACATCAGAATGGGGAAGAAATGTGATCTTGACCCTGGAATGATTGTTGGTGCCAGACCGGGTGGTTTGAGTATCTCAGAAACTGATGATCTCCTGGGATTTTCACATGTCAGTCTCTAGCGTTTACAGAGAATAGTGTGGCAAGCAAAAAACAATCCAGTGAGTGGAAGTTCTCTGGGTGAAAAAGCCTTGTTAATGAGAGAAGTCGGAGGAGAATGGTCAGATTGGTTCAAGCCGACAGGAAGGCGGCAGTATCTCGAATAACTCCACGTTACATCGGTGATGTGCAGAAGAGCAATTCTGAATATGTGACACGTCAAACCTTGAAGTGAATGGGCTACAGCAGATGAAGACCATGAACATACATTTGGGGGCCACTTTGTTAAGCACAGGAGATATCTAATAAAGTGGCCACTGTGTGAATATGACAAATAATGTTGCTCCTTGAAATGTGATGTGCCTGGAGAACTGAATCAGCAAGGGCTTCCAAATAGTCCGGAAGGATTTAACTTTCTGGCATTTGCAAGAATTAACTCCTATTTCTACTATTTTGATTTTATATTTGTTTTAAAGAATACATTGAGACAACTTAAATAAGAAAATAATTGAGTCAAGTCAAGTCACTTCTTATTGTCATTTCGACCATAACTGCTGGTACAGTACACAGTAAAAACAAGACAATGTTTTACAGGACCATGGTGCTACATGAACAATACAAAAACTACACTGAACTACATAAAAAACAACACAAAACTACACTAGACTACAGACCTACTCAGGACTGCATAAAGTGCACAAAACAGTGCAGGCATTACAATAAATAATAAACAAGACAACATGCACAGAGGTGAACCTGACGTTGCTAACTTAGGTCTGTGCTCTATCAGTCCAATTAATTTCAATACTCCTGTAATAACCAATCATATTTGTCATTAGATATTATTCAAGTAGCATAAGTTTTGCGATCAGTAGTGCTTAATCTTCTTTCTTCTTACAGCTGCACTGGGAATTTTCATGGGTTTTTCAGCAGAAATGTTGTTATTAGGCTTGTGTTCCAATGAGATGTCATGTAAAGAATCTAAGTGAAGTAACTCAATCAATCAGCCGAAGTCTTCTCTTGGTGGCAGCACAGAGGCACAGCTAGTTAAGTTCCAACTTCGAAAAGGTCAAAGTAAATTTATTATCAAAGTACATATACGTCACCATATACAACCCTGAGATTAATTTTCTTGCACGCATGTTCAGCAAATCCATAGAATAATAACCATAACAGAATCAATGGGAGCCTGAACCAACTCGGGCTTTCAACCAGTGTGAAAATGACAACAAACTGTGCAAATACAAAACAAAGAAATAACAACAATAAATAACTATACAATAAATATGATAACATAGGCTGTGGGAATATTTCAATGATAGGGCAAGTGAAGTTATCCCATTTGGTTCAAGAGCCTGATGGTTAGAGACATAGAAAAATCTGTCCATACTTTGCAATATACAATAGAACATAGAAAATCTACAGCACAACACAGGCCCTTCGGCCCACAATGCTGTGCTGAACATGTGTTTACTTTAGAAATTACCTAGGTTTACCCATAGCCCTCTATTTTTCTAAGCTCCATGTACCTATCCAGGAGTCTCTTAAAAGGACCCTATCGTATCTGCCTCCCCCACCGCCACCGACAGCCCATTCCACGCACTCACTAGCCTCTGCGCAAAAAAACTTACCCCTGACATCTCCTCTGTACCAACTTCCAAGCACTTTAAAACTGTTGAGGGGTAATAACTCTTCCTAAACTTGGTGGTGTAAGTCTTGATGCTCCTGTACCTCCCTCCTGATTGCAGCAGTGAAAAGATAGCATGTCCTGTGTTATCATAGGCCTGCACTCAATTCTGATCTCCTTGTGGGTTTTGTTCAGGTGCTCAGCTTTTCTCCCACATCTCCCAGACATGTAGGTTAGTAGGCTAACTGACAATTGTAAATTGATCCTCGTATGCAGGTGACTGGTAAAATTTGCTGAGATATGGTGAGGGTGTGGTAGGAATTTAAAAGATCTAGTATTAGCATAAATAGGGTGGAGATTGTCAGTAAATTGACATTCCAAATGTTCTGTTTCCATGTTGAAACTCACTACATACTTTCTTAATGTGCTATATTCAAGTGGAGCGCAAAAAGCATATTAATGTTTTCATCTTCTTCAGCCCTTTACCTCTTCCACTTATCACCTCCCAGCTTCTCACTTCATGCTCACTCCCCAACCAACCCACCTTTCCCCTTGACTGATTTCATGTGACACCTTCCAGCCTGTACACTTGCCATTCCTCCCATCTTCTCCCCCCTTCACTACAAGTGCTAATGAAGGGTCTTGGCCCGATTCACCGACTGTACCTCCGTAGAGGCTGCCTGACTTGCCGAGTTCCTCCAGCATTTTGCGTCTGTTGTGGTACATTAACTTCTCTGCATCTAAAGCTTTTGCTGCAGCGAGTTTGTAGAGGAGTCTAGAGTCAGATTTCCCCGTGAGCCTCATGGCTCGATGGCAATGCAACCAGAAATTTAAGTACAGGACTGTATGGGCCGGTGGTCAGATCCGGGGAAGCCGATTTATTTATTTATTGAGACACAGCGCTGAGTAAGCCCTTCCTACCATTTGAGCCGCTTCACCCAGCAACCCCCCGAATTTAATCTGAACCTAATCACGGGTCAATTTGCAATGACCAATTAACCTACTAACCAGTACATATTTGGACTGTGAGAGGAAAGCAGAGCCCCTGATTGAAACCCACGCGGTCACGGGGAGAACTCCTTACAGGCAGTGTCGGGAACTGAACTGGGGTCAGGTGTACCATAAAGCGTTGCCGTGCCGCCCCTGGTCAGCCCAGACAGACAATAAGAAAAGAGTGTTAAGGTAGGATTAGTGCAAATGGGTGGTTGACACTTGGTGCAGATGCGGGCTGAAGGACCGCTTTCCATGCAGCATCCCTCTGTCTTTCGACAAATGCCCTGCTAAGCATAGCTGACGCGATACGCACCAGCGCATTCATTGTTAAATTACTTCAGAAAATAAAATAAAGTGAGGGAAAAGCGACATCATGATTAAGTGGGATTTATAGAAACAAAGAGAATGGGCAAACAAGTCTGTACTTTTCTTAAATATACAACAATATATTTAGCAAGTACAAAGCAAAAAAAATCATGATGTTGGAAAACTTAAATAAAAAACAAAAGCTGCCAGGGATACTCAGCGAAGTAATCGACATCTGTGGAGAGAGTAATAGTTTATTTATTTATTGGAATACAGCTCGGAATAGGCCTTGAGCCTCGTTGCCCTGCAATTCCCTGATGTAATCTGAGCCTAATCACTGGATAATTTACAATATTTACAATGACCAATTAACCTATCAACTGGTATGTCTTTGGACTGTGGGAGGAAGCTAGAGTACCCGGAGGAAACCCACACAATCCTGGAGAGGACGTACAAACTCCTTACAGGCAGTGGCGGGAATTGCATTTCAGATCAATAGACCTGAAGAACAGTTAACAATTAATGCTGTTTCTCCCTCCACAGATGCTGCCTGACCTACAGTGTATCTTTCACATTTCTAGTTATCACTCAGCAATGCATTCTGAAGGAACTTTACACTTGTAAAGTTTCATCTTCAAAATCAGCAAAATCATTTTAACCATAAGACTCTAAGACAGAGGGAGGAATTAAAGTTTAGGTTAGATTAGATTAGATTAGATTATGAGGACACGCAGTCCTCTTTTATTGTCATTTAGTAATGCATGCATTAAGAAATGATACAATTTGTTCCTCCAAAATGATATCACAGAAGCACAAGACAAACCAAGACTAAAAGAAACTGACAAAAACCACATAATTATAACATATAGTTACAACAGCGCAAAACAATACTGTAATTTGATGAAGAACAGACCATGGGCACGGTAACAAAAAATCTCAAAGTCTCTCGAAAGTCCCATCATCTCACGCAGACGGTTGAAGGGAGAAACTCTCCCTGCCATGAGCTTCCAGCACCGCAAACTTGCCGATGCAGCATCCTGGAAGCACCCGACCACAGTCCAACTCTGAGTCCGTCCGAAAACTTTGACCCTCCGACACCAAGCACCGAACACCATCTCTGCCGAGCGCTTCGACCCCGGCCCCGACAACAGGCAATAGGCAAAGCCGAGGATTTGGGGCCTTCCCCTCCGGAGAGTCTCGATCGCACAGTAGCAGCAGCAGCGAAGCAGGCATAACACTAGTTCAAGTTTATAACACTATTCAAGTGTAAATGCATCAACTCTAATTTAATCTGACATATCTATTGGATAACTTAAAGATAGTTAAATCAATTTTATGACACTACATTGATTTGAATGCTGATAGTGTACCAGTAAACATTAAGTATGGTGAAGCTTTGAGAAAACATCCCACACTTTATGTTTAATAACACATAACCGTTGCTGATTCATTCATCCCTTGACCAATGGGGAGCACAGATACTTTAATATGAAGTTTCAACCTAATTTTTTTCTTAGAAATATAAAACACATTTTGTGATTTCTAGTACTAAGTCAAAAACTCAACAGAATGAGACAAAACTGTTTGCAAAAATGTCCGAACAATTTTTCTGATGTGATCTCATGTTGTAATTAATTGTGAAGACACTTATGAGCCAATATCATGTCAACCAGTTCTGAGAGGAACATAATGTTTTCGAAAGGCTGTAACCTTAAAAGTACATTGCAGTGTGCATGAAAATATTTCAAATTGTAAATTCTCAGCTGCAGTTGACAGGATATTCAACAACTGATGAAAACTGGATTCCAACTGGTAGTGATCAGTCAAACCTTGTCACTGTGTACAGCAAGACCACGGTTAAGCAGGAATTCAAAATAGGACGAAATAAAATATATATGAACAATGCATTCAAAATACAGGACAAACTCAGCTGGCCAGGCAGCATCTATGGAAAAGTGTTCAGTCGACATTTTGGGCCGAGACCCTTCATCAGGACTGAAGGAAACAAAGATGAGAAGTCAGAGTAAGAAGGTGGCGGGAGGGGAGGAAGAAATCAAAGAAATCGGTGATAGGTGAATCTGGGAGTGGGGGAGTGGAGAAGGAAAGAGCTGGGAAGCTGATTGGTAAAATAGATAAAGGGCTGGAGAAGGGGGAATCTGATAGGAAAATGGGAGGAGCATCAGAGGGAAGTAAGGAGATAAGGTGAGAGAGGAAAATGGGATGGGGAATGGTGATGGAGGGAGAGGAGGCCTTTCCTGGATGTTCAAGAAATTGATGTTCATGCCTTCAGATTGGAGGCTACCCAGACGGAATATAAGGTGTTGTTCCGTCAACCTGAGTGTGGCCTCATCGCAACAGTAGGGGAAGCCATCAATTAACATACCAGAATGGGAATGGGAAGTGGAATTAAAATGGGTGGCCACTGGGAGATCCTGTTTTTTCTGGTCGATGGAGCGTAGGTGCTCGGCAAAGTGGTCTCTCAATCTACGTCGGGTCTCACCGATATATGGGAGGCCACACCGGGAGCACCAGATACAGCAGGTGACCCCAACAGACTCACAAGTGAAGTGTCGCCTCACCTGGAAGGACTGCTTGGGCCCTGAATGGTAGTGAGGGAGGAGGTGTAGGGGCAGATTTGGACTTGCTCTGCTTGCAAGGATAACTGCCAGGAGGGAGATCAGTGGAGAGGGATAAATGGACACAGGAGTCGCGTAGGGAGCGATCCCTGCAGAAAACAGAAAGTGAGGTGGGGAGGGAAAGATGTGCTTGGAGGTGGGATCTCGCTCAAGATGGTGGAAGTTCTGGAGAATTATGTGCTGGACACGGAAGCTAATGGGATGGTAGATGAGGACAAGAGAAAACCTATCCATGGTAGGTTGGCGGGAGGATGGGATGAGAGCAGATGTGTGTGAAATGGAAGAGATGCAGCTGAGGGCAGCATTGATGGTGGAGGAAAGGAAGCCCCTTTCTTTGAAAAAGGAGGACATCTCTTTAGGTCTGGAGTGCAAAGCCTCATCCTGAGAGCAGATGCGGCGGTGGCAGAGGAATTGAGAGAAGGAGATGGTGATTTTGCAAGTAACAGGGTGGGAAGAGGTATAGTCCAGGTTGCTGTGAGTCAGTGGGCTTATAATAGACCTCAGTAGATAAGCTGTCTCTAGACATAGATACCAAGAAAGGGGAGGGAGGTGTTCAAAATGGACCAGGTAAATTTGAGGGCAGGGTGGAAGTTAAAGGCAAAGTTGATGAAGTCGACGAGCTCCGCGTGGGTGCAGGAAGGAGCACCAACGCAGTCGTTGATATAGCACAGGAAAAGTTGCGGAGTGATACAAGTGTAGGCTTAGAACATAGACTTTTCCAAGTAGCCGGTGAAAAGGCAGGCCAAGCTGGGACCCATGTGAGTGCCCGCAGCTGCACCTTTTGTTTGGAGAAAGTGGGAGATGCTGAAGGTGAAATTGTTGAGAGCAAGGACAAGTTCTGGCAGATTGAGGAAAGAGGTGGTGGAGGGGAACTGGTTGAGTCTGGTGTCCAGAAAGAAATAGAGAGCTTTGAGGCCTTGCTGGTGGGGGATGGAGGTGTATAGGGACTGGACACCCACAGTGAAAATGAGGTGACTAGAGCCAGTGAACCTGAGATCATTGAAAAGAGAAAGAGCATGTGAAGTGTCATGGATCTAGGTAGAAAGGGACTGAACCAGGGAGGATAAAACTGAGTTGAGTATGCAGATGTGAGTTCAGTGGGGAAGGAACAAGCAGAGACAGCGGGTCTACCTGGACAGACAGGTTTGTTGATCTTGGGTAGGAGATAGAAACTGGAGGTGCGGGTTGAAGGAACTATGAGGTTGGTGGAAGTGGATGGGAGATTCCCAGAGTTAATAAGGTCAGTAATGATGTGGGAGACAATGGGTTGGTGCTCCTTAATTGGATTCTGTTCAGGGAGGTGCTTGACAGTTGTTACTGGGCCTCAACAAGGTAGAGGCCAGTCAATCAGACTACTACAGTACCCCCTTATCTGCAGGTTTGATGGTGAGGTTAGGATTAGTGCAGAGAGAGTGGAGAGCAGTGCGTTCGGAAGGAGTGAGGTTGGAGTTGGAGTGAGAAGTGGTGAAGTCGAGATGGTTGATGTCTCATCGGCAGTTAAGAGTGAAAAGATTCAGAGCAGGTAGAAGACCAGAGTCGAGGTGTCCAGGAAGGGGAGGAGGGTTGAAGATGGGAGAAGGGGTGGAGAGTCCTTGCCAAAGAAGTAGGCTCAGAGACATTTGCGGCGGAAGAAAAGTTCAGACGTGGCGGGCACAGAGCTCACTGAGGTGTGGGCGAATGGGGACAAAGATGAGGCCCTTTCTGAGAACAGAACATTCTGCCTCAAAAAGGGGAAGGTCAAAGGCCATTGTGATGACCTGGCATGGATGAGAGCTGGGATCAGAAAGGGAGTGGGTGTTTGTAGTGTCAGAGGAGAGGGAAGGGTTGGGTTATTCAGGGAAGGTAGGGTGAGAGGAAGGTTGAGTCTCCGAGGACCCAAGAGCTGATGGTGGGAGATAAAGTTTATTTTTGAGTGTTAAACATTGTCTGAGATCAGGATGCACCGTACAACTGACACATAGCATAACTCTATTGCATTGCCAACTGTAAGACTGGCGCTCAATTCCTGCCACTGTAAGGAGTCGTAAGGAATTCCTGTAAGGAGTTTG